>NC_091352.1:200837-265837 GCF_038502225.1 Cherax quadricarinatus | reverse complement strand
CGCCCATTACCAGTAACTTTGCTCTGCTCGAGTGAGCTCTTCTTGCCACCTCAGCCAGTGTGTGTGTGTGTGTGTGTGTGTGTGTGTGTGTGTGTGTGTGTGTGTGTGTTTGAAGGTTATGTAGGTATGGTGGGTTCAGTTTTGTAGAGCTTAGGCAAGGATTCTAGCTCTAATAATTATGTAGAGAATTTGATCACCTGTGTCCTGCGCGAGTTGTTCAACCACCACATGAGGGATAGGAGAGTTGGGAATGGGAAAGAGGGAGCCACCTGTTTACCTGGAGAGAGTTTCGGTGCTCAACGCCCCTCGCGGCCCGGTCTGAGACCAGGCTCATGGTGGATCAGGGTCTGATCAACCTGGCTGTTACTGCTGGCCGCACGCAAGCTGACGTACGAACCACAGCCCGGTTGGTCAGGTACTGACTTCATGTGCCTGTCCACTGCCTTCTTGAAGACAGCCAGGGGTCTATTGGTATGTATGCTGGGAGGCAATTGAACAGTCTTGGGCCCCGGACACTTATTGTGTTGTCTCTGTGTACTCGTGGCGCCCCTGCTTTTCATCGGGGGAATGTTGCATCTCCTGTCGATTCTTTTGTTTTCATATGGAGTGATTTTCGTGCTAACGTTACTTAGTAAATATTTTTCTATTTATTATTGACTCAGAAACTCTGATTAATAATTTTCATTTTTATTCCTCTGTTTTGCAATTTCAGAAAAGTCTCTACCGAAGATCTATTATCAAAAGTTTTTTGGAATCTAAATAATTGCAGTCAACCTATCCGGTTTTTTCCTGAATAATCTCTGTGACTATCCCAGTAGCTTGAGAGATTTGATGTACATAAAATTACTGATTAAAAACTGAGAGGCCAGTGCACACTGGCCTCTCAGTTTTAGGCCTCCCCCGCTATGGGTTCCAGCCCATCCTCTCCCTTCCATTCCATGATTTGTTTGTAATCGTGTTATTACGATTTCGCGAGTCCTAATTTTTCATCTTGTACAGAGGATCGTCCATCTTGCAACTTCCTGAGCCGAGTGTATGACCCAGAAGGTCGTGAGAAATGTGATGATGATGGTTGTCCGCAGGGAGACCTTACCAACACTCATGGTCAGCTCAGAGTTGGCACTAGTAGGTTAGTCAGCCACATACTTTAAGATATTGTCATCTAAAAGATAGTTCAGTGACCTGCATTGCTTCAGGGTATGTTGGTGAATTGTGGCAAATTTAACTAGCAAACCTCAGTATATATCAACAAGATTAATTTTAGTGTGTTCCTTGCTCCTCGCAGATCTCGTTTTTCACGCAAGTTCTACTCAACCACAAAGATCACCCTTCCTGATTTGTCAGGACCCCGTAAACTTTACTTAGCTGTAATGGGCGCCCTCCACCCTGACCATCTGTGGGCATGTGCTAAACTTCGGGAAATCAAACCAAAATCTGCACGTGCCATTTTTAACTCACAAGGCATTACTGGGGAGGTTAGGCTGCAACAAGCCTCTGTCTTCAACCCAACGGAGCTAACGCTGGATTTAAAAGGTCTCTTGAGCGATGCAGGAGGATTTCATATTCACGAACTGCCAGTCCAGCCCAAGACCCACCCTGGGGACTTGCCCTGTGAGGCCACCAAGGGCCATTATAATCCATACAGTGTTGATCCTAGCACGTCCCCAGAGGCCGGCCTGGGAACCCACGATAAATATGAGCTTGGAGATTTGAGTGGTAAGCACGGCCTGCTGACTGGGCTGGAAGATGCTATGGCTACCGTCACTGACCACAACTTGCCGCTGTTTGGGCCACGCTCTGTTATGACGCGCAGTTTAGTCATTCATAAGGTATCTGGCACCCGCTGGGTGTGCGCCAACTTGCGCCCCACCACACCGCAGATCCGTGCAGTTGTCACTTTCCGCTACCCTCTTGTGGGTGAGATAGTGTTTGAGCAGGAGGCAGACGACCCGCTAGCGGACACTCAGGTGTTAGTGACGCACCTGGTGTACTCTGATGGCAGTAAAAATGACACAAGTGGCCACCCCTGGCACGTCCACCAGCATGTACCCGGCAGAGACTTTTACAACTGGACCATGAGATGCGTCTCAGCTGGCCCTCATTACAACCCTTACAAGGTGAGGGCAAATCCTCATGACTTAACCTTCTTATGCTTCCTTAAAATGGTCACTGTTCCTGTGTAATAAAAGACTAACATTTTTACTTTTGTAATAATAGTTTATTGTGCTGTTTCGACTTTTTCACCCTGCAGGTGAGTTTGGTCGAAAAAGTGTATAAGGATTGCAACACAGACACTGCTGAACGTTGCGAGGTGGGTGATCTGCAAAGCCGTCATGGAAAACTTAAGGTGTCAGGGACTGTCCGTGGAGTGGCTGACACTCAGAGGCTTATGACTGACACCAACCTGCCGCTATCTGGCCCCATGTCTATCCTGGGACACTCCATTGTCATACATGATGAGCATGCTCCCAAGCACAGGGGAGACAGGATGGCGTGTGCTGGGTGAGTTTGAGTCAGAGGGAAAGAATAGGTTGAAAGAGGATTGTAAAAAGTGAAAGTAAATAAAAGGAAGGCAGTCGAGTGGAACAGGGAGAGTTTAGTTTAATATGTTTATTATGCACCCCATACCCATCCTGTGGGCGGTAGTCAAAAGATTACAGAGGTACATAATTGGTCCAGGGACTGGACTCCAAAGTTTTGATAGCTGAGCAAGTTACAGAGGTAATGAACTCACAATTTACAAAGGTAATGAACTCGCAATTTACAAAGGTAATGAACTCCAGGTAGGTCTGGTCACAATCATGACAAGTTACAAAGGTATTTACAGATTACAGAGGTACGTAATGGGTCCAGGGACTGGGGCCCCAAAGTTTTGATAGCTGAACTAGGTACAAAGGTAATAGAGAAAGTACAAAGATAGTTGGAGGCAAAATTTTAGAAAGTGAGAGGGGGGGGAGCAAATTTGAGTAGATGAGAGTATGAAAAATGAATAAAAATCTTTAATGATAAAAGAATTGACAAAGTCATGTTTGTTTTTAAATTGTATGTTATTTTTTGCCTTTTTCATTGCTCTCTCATTCCTCTTACTCTTCCTTTTTATCACCTTATTATTTTCTCTTTCCTCTCCTTCACTGCCATAACACCTTCCTATGTATTGCCTTCCCCATCTCCCCCTCCCTTATTCCTCTCTTTGCTAACAGGATCTACCGACGATTCCGGCACAAAGGTGTGGTCAGCAAGTGGCATGCAACACAGGGCTCTGGCAAGGTGGAGGGCAGGGTGGAGTTTGTCCAGGAATCAGAGTACGACCTCACCAACACTCAGGTTGACCTCAGAGGACTTGAAGGTATAGCTAATGGCTATCATGTCCACATGGTGAGTCATACCCTCATCACCTTGCTCTTATCTGTGCTCACTTTTAACCCCCTCAGACTCGTCCGCTAACCTTCGCAACTTCTCTTTAAAATCTCCCAAAAGCACAACATCATTAGCAAAAAGTAACTGTCAGCTCCCATTTTGTATTTGATTCCCCATAATTTAATCCCACCCCTCATCCCAACACTCTCTCTTTCACACCTTAACCTGAGCCTCATTATCCCCATAAAATTTTTGTACAGCATTTTAAGTCCATAAATTCAGTGAAAATTTCCATACCTTAATCTAAATAATGTTCACTTGTTTGCTTCAATGTAAATACTTGATCTACACATCCCGTACCCATTGTAAAGCTTCCTTTTTTATATGCAATCTTGCTCTCTGTCTTACCTCTAATTCTTTCAATAATAACCCTACCATACACTTTACCTGATATGCTTAGTAAACTTATTCCCCTATAATTTTTACAATCTCTTTGTCCCCCTTCGCTTTATATGAAGGGATATTACATAATTATATAATTAATTTTTTTTAACACGTCGGCCGTTTCCCGAGGCATGGTGACCCAAAACAGAAAAACCGAAAAAGAAAGAAAAAAACTTTAATCGTCATTTAACACTTTCACCATCACTCATACATAATCACTGTCTTTGCAGAGGCGCACAGATACAACTTAAACGTCCCTCCAAACTGCCAATATCCCAAACCCCTCCTTTAAAGTGCAGGCATTGTACTTCCCATTTCCAGGACTCGAGTCCGGCTGACTGGTTTCCCTGAATCCCTTCACACTCCAACAGCTCGTCAGGTCCCAAAAACCATTCGTCTTCATTCACTCCTATCTCTCGCACTCACGCATGCTTGCTGGTAGTCAAAGCCCCTCTCCCACAAAACATCCTTTACCCCCTCCCTCCAACGTTTTCGAGGACGACCCCTACCCCGCCTTCCTTCCCCAACAGATTTATATGCTCTCCAAGTCATTATACTTTGTTCCATTCTCTCTAAATGACCAAAGAACCTCAACAACCCCTCTTCAGCCCTCTGACTAATACTTTTATTAACTCCACACTCCCTCCAAATTTCCACACTACGAATTCTCTGCATAATATTTACACCAGGCATTGCCCTTAGACACATCTCCATTGCTTCTAGCCGCCTCCTCGCTGCAGAATTTACAAAAAAACAATAATTAATAGATCAACTTTCTGTTCTAATACCTTTAAAGGTTCAGTAATTTACTAATTTACTTACTAAAGCGCTGTACAATTTATTTACCGTTCGTACATTTCAAAAATGTACGAACGGTAAATAAATTGTAAACTCAAAAATCACATCAGAGACGGTACACGTTTCTTTAACATTACTTTCATTTTTTTTGTACTTGTATTTAAATTTGATTCCCTGGTTGTTTCTCAAGTCTGTATATTTGAGTATATCTTAGTTTGTCTTTAATTCTTTTTACCTTCTGCTTCTTCGATTTTGGTTTGTCGTGTATAATTGCCCATTTTCCCCACTTTACCTGTGAAGCATTTCGAATTTTCTCTTGATTTACGTGCGCTCTACCTGGCTAATCCCATTCTCACAGGTACCTGTAGAGGGGGAGCTGGAGTTCCCATGTGCTGCAGCAACCACATTGGGCCACTACAACCCCCTCAATGTGACTGCTTCAGAGTCGCCGCCTCCTAGTGAGGGAACTCATGATCTGTACGAGGCTGGGGACCTGGCCGGTAAATATGGCACGCTGGAGGGACTCACCTGGAAGAAATCATTCTACAATGACACTAACCTTCAGCTCTTCGGCTCCACCTCAGTCATGGGCCGCTCAATTGTCATTCACAAGAAGGTCAAGAATGCTAGGTAGGTGGTGTCCGTGGCGTTGTGGGTAGTTTGTGGTGGTGTGAGTGGTAGTGTTGGTTTGGATGATAATGGTGTAGGTGTTAGGGGTGTGGCCTGTGGTGGTGGTGCATGTAAGTGCTCTTGTGATTACTTATTTGTAGCTACAGAAAAAGAGCAAAACTATTGTTTCGTCTTCAGTATATAGGGTATCGTGATTTTTTGTTTTAATTGTCCGGTTTTTATAGCGCCTAATACTGTACATCATTGTTAACCATTCCATTATTTTGCCTCTGTTTTAATTGCACAGTATGTTCTTTGTGCAGCTTGTCTTTAGTTTTCCCGTTTCTATTGCGTAACACCAACCCGCACTAAATTCCATCATCCATCTCTTACTCCACTTGTTCAGTCTGCAAGAATACACAGTAATTTTTATAACTTCCTCGGCATCATACTCGGGTGACCACACAACTGAACTTAATAAAAATTGCTCTTTAGAAGCCTCAAGCCGGCGCACCGTGGACGATGTACAAAATAGACATCTACCATATTTGGGGTGTATAACTATACAAGAACAACAGTACTAGATTTCAGGATCTGCAGGAGGCCTACAAAGATAGGCTGTTAAACTTCTCGTCACACCATAACGTGAGGACAAAGAAGAATAATCATCATGGGACTCTACAACGAGAAACTACTGCTGGCAGCTATGCCATTCCATGTGGGTGAGGGGTGGGGGTGCGATAAATTATACATGGAGCCCTTTAAAAGATTGGAACAACACATTAAGAAATACAGGTATGCATGCCAGAGATATTTTAATTATTACCATTACTTTTCTCCATCCCATGATCTTCAGAGAAACTAACCAGCACCACAGGCACTGTTTAGAGTCTGCTCTTATTACCACAACCATCACTTAAAAAGAATTGAGTTTTATGATTTCAGATGTTCTCTCCAGGCGCAACCTACTCAAAACCGTACACAGTATTGCACAGATAAACCCCCTAGTGGGCGAAACGTCTCCTTTGTATGTTACATATATGGCAGAAGGCTTACTGTCCCGTGCCAGGCAGGTCATATTCAAACCAAACCGTTTATACTCTTGTACTTGTCTTGGTCTTTTTCACTCGTCTGTGTATTGCTCACGATATACTTGCTCCATACATCTCTACTTCCTAAATCTTTCTTGTTCCTTTCAAGTCTTATTTACTATAATTTGTTTTTCTTCCACCTTTCTCCATTTCACCTTGATATTTTTTAATCATATTTAATCACACATTAATTACTTTATCTTCTCCTGTGCCCTCCGCAGGTGGTTTTGTGGCAGTATCGGCTGGGGTTACTCCCCTGCTGAGGCTCGCCAGGTCTCTGCAATAGCCTCCTTCCATAACCCACAAGGCTATGCTTGGGGCTACGTCAGGATGGTGAGTACAATACCTCAGGGATATGATTGGGGCCATGTCGGGATATTGAGTACAGTACCTCAGAGCTACACGTGGTGCTATTGTCAGGTTGATGTACCGTAATTTAGGGCTATGCTTGGGGCTTCATAATGTTGCACAGTACCTCAGGGCTAAGATTTAAACAACGTTAGGATGGTCAGTGCATTACCTCAGCCTAAAAGCATCTTCAGCGAATGTTTGTATCACAGCTTCATCTCTGGAGTAAAGAAATACCTGAAATTTAAGGATTGGCTATTTTAAAGTCGTCAGTGCTCCCGTCCTCCAAATAACCCAATTACTACGAATCTCTGTGTTAGGATAGAATTTCTGCCTTGAAATATGACTTTCATATTGCAACCCATGAGCCAGGATGATGGGTGTTTTTAAAAAATACTATAGTTCATGGACTTTTCCAGGCATTTTAAATGATTGATAGTGATCCAACATATGTAAAAAAAAAAATGGTCAGAAGAACTACGTATTGATAAACTATCTGCAACATCAGTTGATGAAACAGCCATTAACACTTACTGGAAGTTGTGGTCGGCGAGTTTAGTGGTTTCCCCTGGAAGTTGTGGTCGGCGAGTTTAGTGGTTTCCCCAATATTACTAAGATCGAAAGAATTGAGGACGGCACAGCAGCTTTTTAAGGTTTTATGATATGAAGAATATTGATATGGAGGAAGTATATTTTATATTGTCCCCCTGTATTTTTAACTTCACTCTTTAGACCTTTTTTCTTGCTTGTGTTTGTTATTATTGATTATGATACTTGTAGTAAAATATATATAATTTGCAATTTAAATGTTTTTTATAACTTCAAGAAGCCTAGTTTTTATTCCCTTACAGAATATAGCCTAAGCTAATGGTTCAATTATTGTAGTAAGTCAGTTGTAACTTTTTTGCGAGTGTGAGAAGAACAAGTCCCGATTGATTTTGCAAGCAACATTGAGCCTGTTACACGAGTTGTTGGTTCTTTGGTGTCTATCAAGTGCTTAGGTGTGGAATATTCTAAGATTGCAGTAAACTATTTATGAGAGAAGAGGCTGACGAGAGGAAGTGGAGGGAATAAGTTCCATCATTTAGTTGTCACTGAGACGGAAATTACTAAGACTTGTGTCAAAGATATATATAATTTGGTTGGTCAATGTTAATAAATGCATTTGTGAGCCAAAAATCGGCACGGAGCTGTCAATGAACTGTGACAACCATCATTGTGGAGATAGTGTTGTGAAGCTAGAGGTAAGCCTCGCTTCTGAAGTATTTTGTAGAGTAACAATACCTACTGAAATGAGTCTTAATGTACCTTTATTTTTTTGTGAATACAGATTTTGACCAAATCTTATCACTTCTGTATATAATAGTAGCTTCAGTGATTACATAGAAGCTATTCATAACATACATCAGCGAAAGAACATCAGTAACTGTGGCCAGTTCATATTCCAACTCTGTTATATTTGTACTTGTATCCCAATCTATATTCCTCATCTTTTCTCTATTCAATGTTACCCTACCAAATACTATATCTAATTTATAAATTAATCTCTTCTAGCGCCAGCTGATCTACCAGGATGGCTCATTCGATGAGACATTTATTGAAATCAACCTTCGTCACCCTGGCACCAACAACCGCAACATCGTAAGCATTGCTGCATTTCTCTTATTCTTTGCTGCCTTTTCTTGACTTTCTCTTGCCCATTTATCCCCTCGTCTTCATTTGTCAAACCTAGTCCTTAGCTGATTTTTTCCTCTTTCAGTTAATATTCTACTTTTCACCTGTTCTCCCTTACGTTTTTTCTCGACTCCCATGTTCTGTTAATATAATAATAATTTTATCTTCATTTACTACAAGTACATGTAATACAGGCCTAGCTGACATCAATGAGGAACACTAGTTTAATTGTTTAGTCACTCTTCACCTTCTATACAAGCATTTCTTTCATTTTTTTTATCTTGGCTAATCACATTGTGCAGACTCGTCGACATAACTGGTCAGTGTATGTGAACCCCGTGGGAGTGGATGCTGGTGTGAAGTTCTTCCAGTCGCGGTGTGTGGCTGCTGGATACCGCTGGAACCCCTACCTCATCCACCTTGCCTTCCCTAATGATGTACGTCATGACATATTCTTTCTTCAGTAAATTAAATCAGAGTCATGCTGAAGGAAGATTAGTGTACCCTTCCGGAAGTCATATATTCTATCACTACGTGACTTATGTCATGGGCATTATTGATCCCCTAAACTCACCGTAATTTATTTAAAAGGGTTTGATTTACCCTTGCTTCCATTACTAAGTTCTAGAATTATTATCCATTAGTAGGGTTCAGTAAGGCAAATAGTATGTGTATAGTAAAACCTCTGGTTAAAAACGTTTGTATTATCAGCAGTTTTGAATTATATATATACTATGTAAATAGTGTAATGCACACACACATCAGTACTATATATACTGTATATTAACAAACACTCGCAATAGCGCTTCCAAATTCTGTAACTATGCTACTACCCCCAGCGGGACTTCTACGAGAGGGAGTGTGGACCAGCAGTGCCTCTCAGGTGCGATGTTGGAGACCTGTCAGGACGGCTTGGCACCATTGATGTTGGTCACAAGAGATACGTTTTTGTTGATCGAAATCTTCCTCTGTGTGAGTACAACATTAAAAGCAATAATTGGTAATTCGTATAGACAATAAAGAAATGGGATCAAAATTAATAACTAGAGTACTATATTTAGTATTGTTAAGTACTTTAACAGGGACTAAAACCAGGGTAAGCTAGAAAAAAAATTGGTAGATAAATAGGATGCAAATGACAGAGATTTAAATAAAGGTTAATTTTAATTGTTATTAATACCTAAAAAGATATTCACCGTAAAGAGTGTAATGGGTAGGTACTGTGAAAGTTTTAATAAAAACTTTATTAATACTATAGCCAAACGGTTTTAATAAAACACCAAAAATTTAATAACAATGGGGCAAAAACCCTTTCAAAATAAACCATTCTTTAAAATAGAATAAAAACAAAAATTCTATCAGTTGTATTGGTTTACGTTATGGTTGGCTTCCACACTACCTTAAAGCATCTTTTGTATATATAATTTTTTTCTGTGTTCTAAACTTTAAAGTGTTTAAAAATTAAAATTTTCCCTCATATGTACCTGACTTGTTTCATCAAACTGTGGTTTCTTCTTTTAATTATGTATCCTTCTTGATGTACAGACAAACTATTATATTATTCCGTAGATATTTTACTACATTTAACGACTATTGGAGTAATAATAGCCCAAAACTGTCTGAATTTAGGCATAACAAATTTTCACATATTTAAGACTCGAAACCGTAAACTTGCACCTTCATTCATTATCTGTGACTTCCCAACCGCCTCTTCAGAGTGCAGACACTACTTCTCACCGCTTCTTCAGAGTGCAGACACTACTTCCCAACCGCCTCTTCAGAGTGCAGACACAACTTCCCAACCGCCTCTTCAGAGTGCAGACACTACTTCCCAACCGCCTCTTCAGAGTGCAGACACTACTTCCCAACCGCCTCTTCAGAGTGCAGACACAACTTCCCAACCGCCTCTTCAGAGTGCAGACACTACTTCCCAACCGCCTCTTCAGAGTGCAGACACAACTTCCCAACCGCCTCTTCAGAGTGCAGACACTACTTCTCACTGCTTCTTCAGAGTGCAGACACTACTTCTCACTGCTTCTTCAGAGTGCAGACACTACTTCTCACTGCTTCTTCAGAGTGCAGACACTACTTCTCACTGCTTCTTCAGAGTGCAGACACTACTTCTCACTGCTTCTTCAGAGTGCAGACACTACTTCTCACCTCTGCTCACATTCCCTCTGTTACGACATTTACTATTACACTTCATTACATCCTATTTTTCAACAGTCATTTTTTTTCTCACACCCTAACTTGCTCCCTCTGATATATTCAGTTTGTCCTCAGCTGGCCCTCATGGCATCATGAACAGGGCCCTAATCATCCATAATGAAAATGCTGGAGTCGAGAGATTTGCGTGTGCCAACATCCAACCAGACGATGACATCATAAAATGGGTCATCATCAGAAAGACGCCGAAGTTCACTGCGTGAGTACAAGTGTAGGGAAGTGAGTACAAGTGTAGGGAAGGAAGGAGTTGAGGGAACAACAAATGAACAGCAAACAAAAGAATATAATTGTAAAAAAAACTGTTGGGGGGGTTGAGAATGGGAGTAAAATTGTGAGAGATGTTGGAAATAAATTAAAGGAAAAAGGAAGAGGAATAATGAAAATGACAAGTACAAAGCACTATTGCAATAAAGTATGTAGAGGTGTTCTGTAATTTGGAGATAAGTGATCAAATGGGTTAAAATACAAGCAGTTTGCAAGACGATCTTTTGTTGTACAGTATTTCACTTAAGCGGGAACTTTCTCATATAAAGGAACACAAAATGTGTACTATATTTTATCAGTGTGTTTGATATAATTATGTTTAACATCAGTCCATACTTCCAAAGAATGAGTCAAGACGTTATGTAAGGATGACAAGTCATTGATTTTGTTCTACGGTGTATTGTCTTTATAATCACTGTTTTGAGGCATGTCTTCTGCATCCTGTATTGTCTTTATAATCACTGTTTTGAGGCATGTCTTCTGCATCCTGTATTGTCTTTATAATCACTGTTTTGAGGCATATCTTCTGCATCCTGTATTGTCTTAATTATCAGACATAACGGAATAACACTACGCTGGCATTCAAAAAGAAAGACAAGGCAGGAAAAATATTAAAAACAGTATTTATATTTACATGTGTGTAAAGGTAGGAAGTTGAAAGTGAACATAGATAAGAGTAAGGTGATGAGGGTATCAAACGATTTAGATAAAGAAGAATTGAATATCACACTAGAGGGAGGGAGTATGGAAGAAGTGAATGTGTTCAGATATTTGGCAGTTGACTTGTCAGCAGATGGGTTTGTGAAGGACGAGGTTAACCATAGAATTGACGAAGAAAAATAGGAGTGTTGTTTTGATATTTGGGGAGACGAAAAACGTTATTCATAGAGGCAAAGAGGGATATGTACGTGAGTATAGTGGTACCAACATTTACATGGGCGTGAAGCATGGGTTGTAACTGCTGCAGCAAGGAGGAGGCTGGAGGCAGTGGAGATGTCGTGTCTAAGGGCAATGTGTGATGTAAATCTTATGCAGAGAATTCGTAGTGTGGAAATTAGGTGTGGTGTTACTAAGTGTTAGTCAGAGGGCTGAAGAGGGGTTGTTGAGGTAGTTTGGTCATTTAGAGAGGATGGAACAATGTAGAATGACTTGGAGAGCGCATAAATCTGTAGGGGAAGGAAGGCAGGGTAGGGGTCGTCCTAGGAAAGGTTGGAGGGAGGGGGGTAAAGGAGGTTTTGTGGGAGAGGGGCTTGGACTTCCAGCAAGCATACGTGACCGTGTTGAATAGGAGTGAATGGAGATGAATGGTTTTTGGGACCCGACGAGCTGTTGGAGTGTGAGCAAGGTATTATTTTGGGAAGGGATTCATGGAAACCGATTAACCGGACTTAAGTCATGGAGGTGGGAAGTACAGTGCCTGTACTTTAAAGGAAGGGTTTGGGATATTGGCTGCTTGGAGGGACGTCTTAACTGTCGTATCTGAGCTACTCTGAAAAGACAGTGATTGTGTGAGTGATAGTGAAGGTTTTGAAAGATAAAAGTTTTTTCTTTCTTTTTGGACTTTTCTTTCTTTTTGGATCACCCTGCCTCGGTGGGAAACTGCCTACGTGTTAAAAAATTGTATAAACCAGTATAAGACACCATTGAACACAGTTTTGTTGCTTTCATCATTGCACAGTATAATGCACAACCCATCGCACAACTTATTCTCTAAAAGCATGAATCAACTGACCCATCTACAGTAGATGTTGGTCACTCAACATCGCCCACTGTAAAAGAGACAACAATAATGAACATATGCTGCTTGACTGAGTATGAGCTTTATGATGATGATACATAGCTGGGTATGTCAAAAAATTTCTCCAGTTCAGAATTTTTTTTAGTGATTCGCAGGCTTTTTTTTATTAATTCTATATTATAAAATAATGAACAACCCTGTATTGTTTATTATCAAGTTATTTTGCTCCTGTGGCCATCAGTCATTAAAGTTTATCACCAAAATATACTTGAAAACTCAACGTGCATAAGTCCCTTCTGTCTTTGTTTTGTCTTTGATCTTTAAAAGTCTGCTGAGTCAGAAACAGCGATGATCAGCAGACAGAAAGAAGGAGCTTTCAGTATTCCTTGTACTGAATAATTTGCACTAGTTGAGCACGTCATCAATTAAATCATCTTTCAACAAACCGGCCGTATTCCACCGAGGCAGGGTGGCCCAAAAAGAAAAACGAAAGTTTCTTTTTAAATTTAGTAAAATATACAGGAGAATGGGTTACTAGCCCCTTACTCCCGGCATTTTAGTCACCTCTTAAGACACGCATGGTTTACGGAGGGAGAATTCTGCTCCACATCCACTTCCCCATGGAGATCAAGTAAATCTTCTTCCATTTATCATCTCTCACAAATTTTTCTTCATATCTTTGTGTTTTATATTGCCCTTTTACTGCTTCATAATTTGATCTCACATTGTACAGGATAACATTTATGGATGATATGCGAGAAGTGCTGGGAGCCCCAGAGTGGTACCTGGCTGCTGACCTACAGACAGTCTCCTTCTCCTCCGACCTCCAGTGTGTCACCTTTGTCATCCATTTTATGGGTAACTTCTGTGTTTTTGAAGGCATCACTTTGTGTATATATACTTTATTTGTAATAGATATTGATATTAACAATTTTCTTCTTCTTATTCTTTTTAGTAAACATTACAGGACAAGGGGTTACTAGCCCATTGTTCCCGGCATTTTAGTTAACTTTTACAACACGCATGGCTTATGGAGGAAATATTCTTATTCCACTTCCCTATGCATATAAAAGGAAAAGTAATAAGAACAAGAACTATAAAGATAAAATCAAAGAAAACTCAGATGAGTGTGTGGAAATAAGTCACTCTGTCTGACTTTTTTGGGTTACCCTAGGTTCTCTACACATATGCTGCTATATATAATAATTCTATGTAACTGTATAGTGTATACCTGAATAAACTTACTTATGTATGTGTAGTGTGACCTAAGTGTAAGTAGAAGTAGCAAGACTTACCTGTAATCTTGCATATTTATGAGACAGACAAAAGACACCAGCAATCCTACCATCATGTAAAACAATTACAGGGTTTCGTTTTACTCATTTGGCAGGACGGTAGTAACTCCCTGGGCGGTTGCTGTCTACCAACCTACTACTGCTTATGTTGTGTATATTTGTACATCTATGCTTCTAAACTGTTGTATTCTGATCACCTCTGCAAAAACAGTGATTATGTGTGAGTGAGGTGAAAGTGTTGAATGTTGAAAGTATTTTGTTTTTGGGTCACCCTGCCTCGGTGGGAGACGGCCGACTTGTTGATAGATATATATATATATATATATATATATATATATATATATATATATATATATATATATATATATATATATATATATATATATATATATATACATACCTGGAGACCTGGAGAGAGTTCCGGGGGTCAACGCCCCCGCGGCCCGGTCTGTGACCAGGCCTCCTGGTGGATCAGAGCCTGATCAACCAGGCTGTTGCTGCTGGCTGCACGCAAACCAACGTACGAGCCACAGCCCGGCTGATCAGGAACTGACTTTAGGTGCTTGTCCAGTGCCAGCTTGAAGACTGCCAGGGGTCTGTTGGTAATCCCCCTTATGTGTGCTGGGAGGCAGTTGAACAGTCTCGGGCCCCTGACACTTATTGTATGGTCTCTTAACGTGCTAGTGACACCCCTGCTTTTCATTGGGGGGATGGTGCATCGTCTGCCAAGTCTTTTGCTTTCGTAGTGAGTGATTTTCGTGTGCAAGTTCGGTACTAGTCCCTCTAGGATTTTCCAGGTGTATATAATCATGCATCTCTCCCGCCTGCATTCCAGGGAGTACAGATTCAGGAACGTCAAGCACTCCCAGTAATTCAGGTTTTTAATCTCCGTTATGCGCGCCGTGAAGGTTCTCTGTACATTTTCTAGGTCAGCAATTTCACCTGCCTTGTAATGTGCTGTTAGTGTGCAGCAATATTCCAGCCTAGATAGAACAAGCGACCTGAAGAGTGTCATCATGGGGATAGTGAGGCTCAGATTTGGGTGTGTAGGAGAGAGGGAGATTACTTTCCAGTAAAAGTTGGTTTTAGACAGGGATGTGTAATGTCACCATGGTTAACACATTTATAGATGGAGTTGTAAAAGAAGTAAATGCTAGGGTGTTTGGGGAGAGGGACGGGATTAAATTATGCAGAATCAAATACGAAATGGGAGTTGACAGTTACTTTTTGCTGGTGATACTGTGCTTTTCGGAGATTCTAAAGAGAAGTTGCAAAGGTTAGTGAACGAGTTTGGGAGTGTGTGTAAGGAAAGTTGCAAGTGAACATAGATAAGAGTAAGGTGACGAGGGTATCAAACGCGTTAGGTAAAGAAAAATTAGATATCACATTGGAGGGAGGGAGTATGGAAGAAGTGAACGTGTTCAGATATTTGGGAGTAGATTTGTCAGCAGATGGGTTTGAAGGATGAGGTTAACCATAGAATTGATTAAGGAAAAAAGGTGAGTGGTGCATTGAGGTATCTGTGGAGACAATAAACGTTATCCAGGGAGGCAAAGAGGGGAATGTACGAGAGTATAGTGGTACCAACACTTGTATGGGTGTAAGGAATGGGTTGTGAATGCTGCAGCGAGGAGGCGGCTGGAGGCAATGGACATGTCGTATCTTAGGGCAATGTGTGGTGTAAATATTGTGCAGAGAATTCGTAGTATGGAAATTATGAGATGGTGTAGAGTTACTAAGAGTATTATTCAGAAGGCTGAATAGGGGTTACCGAGGTAGTTTGGTCATTTAGAGAGGTTGAAACAAAATAGGTTGACTTGGAGGGTGTATGAATCTGTAGTGGAGGGGTAAGGGTCGTCCTAGGAAAGGATGGAGGGAGGGGGTAAAAGAGATTTTGTGTGCAAGGGCCCTGGACATGCAGCAGGCATGTGTGAGCTTGTTAGAAAGTTACCTGGAGTGGTGAATGGTAACGAATGGTTTTGGGATCTGACGAGCTGTTGGAGTGTGAGCAGGGATCCAGGGAAACTGGTTAGCTGGACTTGAGCTTTGGAGGTGGGAAGTACAATGCCTGCACTTTAAAGGAGTGGTTTGGGATATTTGCTGTTTGGAGTAACACCTAAACTGTTATATTTGGGCACCTCTGCAAAGACAGTGATTATGTGTGAATGATGATGAAAGTATTTTTCTTTTTTGGGTCACCCTACCTCGGTGGGAGACAGCCGACGTATTAAAAAATAGTGCCATATATTTATCTCAAATCTTTTGTTGTTTTATACTCTTTACATTGTTTTCAACATATTGAATTTACAGAAGCCCATAGTAAATATACATGTTTAAAAATAAAATAAATCAGTTTTTAATAATCATCAAATTTAAATTGACATCGTAACAATGCTCCCTTGAAGACGTTTTTCCTGGTCATCTTTACCTCATATTGGCCCTTGTTTGTTTAGCCCTTAGTTTTGATTGTAATAATTTACCTCATATTAATTTTGTTGTACCTTATTTCTCTAATTTCCGTAATTTCTTGACCCTTGTATTATGTTATCTCACCGGTTTCTTAGTTTCTTGATCATTACTACTCATCCATCCACTTCATGCTACTTGGTCAGTTACCTTATAGCTAACGATGACATTTTCATGTAGGTCCACAGGCTGGACAGCTAGAGCTCGACTTCTCGCGTATCCTAGCTGGTGGCATCCTCCATAGCCCAACCATCTCCATTCGTGGTGTATACTCAGACCCAAAACGCCCTAAGAAAGTTCCCTATCGGACCTGTGGTGGTCTTGAGGAGGATGACATCCTGGATGACAAGTGTGAGTCATTTGTAAATAAAAAGTATTGAAATATTTTAGGAATGGAATGATCTGTGATGTGTGTATTTAGAGGCTAATAAAAACACTGAGCATTCATGTGTCATGTGAGAAACAAAGGTCATAATTAAGTGATGTTCAGTTGCTTAGAGCAAAAACCTTGCTCAGAGTAATTTTATTTTTGGATTATACCACGTGCAACACTTAAGACACTTGTTAAGGAAACGTTTTACCCAATAGGGACTCTAGTCAATCCTTAATAAATGTTCTAAGCATTGCAAATGTGTCTTTAGTTCACAGTTTGTTGGTACTGATATACCAAATACTAGTATTGGAGTATTTTGTGAATCTATCACACTTATTACACTAACTTAGTAACAAAGTTAATATATTACCTAGAATAAATATAAACGTCAAATAATTTTAATGAATATAAACATATTTACTTTGTGCTAAGTATTGAGCTATAGTGAAATCGTTTAATTTATTTCGCTCGGTTTGAAATTCAGATTTCTCAGAAGAAAAAATTAAAAAGAAAAACTTTTCTTGACAAATTTCCACCACAAAAATATGAACTCGTCACATTTGCACCAAACATTCGTATACACTACCCAATATTGATGCAATTTATTCAAGAAACATTTTAGAAAAAGATTAAATAATAGTGTACAGCAATTATTTGTTTACATTGAATCCGTAGTGTGGGTAACCCTGTAACCTGCCTTGGTGGTGGGAGACGGCCACCATGTTGAAAAAACTTCCACTAAGGTACTTCTCCACAACTTCAGCTTGCTTTTCTCCATATGTTATTCAGTACCGAGTCAAATGCTTCTATCTTAGCATATGTAGTTATACAGTAATTACAAATGCATATTTTATTTTAAAAAAATGTACAGGACGCAGATGTGATTGCCAGTGTGTAGCTACAGGAGTAGAGCTAGGCTTGTAGCTACAGGAGTAGAGCTAGGCTTGTAGCTACAGGAGTAGAGCTAGGCTTGTAGCTACAGGAGTAGAGCTAGGCTTGTAGCTACAGGAGTAGAGCTAGGCTTGTAGCTACAGGAGTAGAGCTAGGCTTGTAGCTACAGGAGTAGAGCTAGGCTTGTAGCTACAGGAGTAGAGCTAGGCTTGTAGCTACAGGAGTAGAGCTAGGCTTGTAGCTACAGGAGTAGAGCTAGGCTTGTAGCATCCTGGCTACAGTATTTACTCAAAGTTTTTAACGTTTCCACTAGTTTTAGCATTTACTGCCTCTTGTAAAGCACTCCATTGATCTACCATCTTATGAAAACAAACTTTCCACTATTCTATCAGTAGCTCTTTTTTTCTGAGTTAGTAATTTGTGCCATATGTGGGGTAATGAACTTTTCCTTGTCATTTTGTTATATTTTTTTAAAAACTTGAATATAATTATCAGATTTTTATCTTCCTATCAGCCAAAGATGACATAATACCTTTAGTATGACTTCCTTCGTTTAAACAAGAGATAAGATTCTCTTCTATTTTTAACCCCGGAGGGTTAGCCACCCAGGATAACCTAAGAAAGTCAGTGCGTCATCGAGGACTGTAACTTATTTCCATTGTGGTCCTCAGTCTTGTCCCCCAGGATGCGACCCAAACCAGTCGACTAACACCCAGGTACCTATTTGCTGCTAGGTGAACAGGACAACAGGTGTAAGGTAATGCGTCGAAATGTTTCCACCCGCCGGGAATCGAACCCGAGTCCTCCGTGTGTGAAGCGAGAGCTTTAGCCACCAGGTCACCGGGCCACAATTTCAACCCCACTCATTGTTAGGTAAAATCACAAGTGCAACTAATGTGACATTTTATTGTGGCAACGTTTCGCTCTCCAGGAGCTTTATCAAGTCATTACAAACAATACATGGACACAGAAGGTATAGATAGGCTTAGTGAGGTGTAATACCAGTGATAGTAGTAATATTAGTTGTAGTAGTAGTAGTAGTAATACAATATGGTAGAACAATCAATTAGCACTTGTGCTTTTACCTAACATGTTGTGGGTAATTCTAGCAACATTAATACAACCCCACTCATTGTGCTCGCTGATGCAGATTTGAGTTTATAACTAACATTAGCCTGTTTCTCCAATTTTGATTTTAATTTTACTTGGACCTCTTATAACCCCTAACTTTATACACCCTTACCTCTCGCTCCTTAACCTTCGCACATCCCTCCCACAGTTCTATATATAAGCATAGTAAACACAGTAGTAAGTGTGGATATTTTGTACATTGAGTGGGTTTAAACCTTTGAATAGGGAGGGGTGAATGCTCTCCAGAACTTGATTACATGGTCATTCTAACAGCAGATATTTGAGAAGCGACAGGTTTAATGATTTGCTATTTTAGATTCACATGCATAAATATTCTTAGCGAGATAAGGGTAGATTATCGCGTACTATAGAATGGGTAATGACTTAGTGTAACAACTTTGACTTCAATTCATCACACTGTTTCCCTTTGCCAATAGATTTTCTTAGCTCGTAGCACTTCATAAGGTATGGATTTATCATATTTTATGAATATAATAATAAAATAATTATCCTTGTTTCTTGAATCGGCTATCCCTAATTTCATCTCTGTATTGTCGCCAGAAATGAGGTGTGACCAATGCTGTAGAATGTGACACGGTATGTGGAGAGTGCCAGGGAGGGGGTGGAGAGTGCCAGGGAGTGGGTGGAGAGTGCCAGGGAGGGGGTGGAGAGTTCCAGGGAGGGGGTGGAGAGTGCCAGAGGAGATGGAGAGTTCCAGGGAAGGGGTGGAGAGTTCCAGGGAGTGGAGAGAGCCAAGGAGGGGGTGGAGAGTGCCAGGGAGGGGGTGGAGAGTTCCAGAGAGGGAGTGGAGAGTGCCATGGAGGAGATGGAGAGTTCCAGGGAAGGGGTGGAGAGTGCCAGGGAGGGGGTGGAGAGTTCCAGGAGGGGTGGAGAGTGCCATGGAGGAGATGGAGAGTTCCAGGGAAGGGGTGGAGAGTGCCAGGGAGTGGAGAGAGCCAGGGAGGGGGTGGAGAGTGCCAGGGAGGGGGTGGAGAGTTCCAGGGAGTGGAGAGAGCCATGGAGGAGATGGGAGTTCCAGGGAAGGGGTGGAGAGTTCCAGGGAGGGGGTGGAGAGTGCCAGGGAGTGGAGAGAGCCTGGAGGGGGTGGAGAGTGCCAGGGAGGAGAGTGCCAGTGAGTGGAGGTGGAGTGCCAGAGAGAACCAGGGAGTGGAGAGAGCCTGGGAGGGGGTGGAGAGTGCCATGGAGGAGATGGAGAGTTCCAGGGAGTGGAGAGTGCCAGGGAGGGGGTGGAGAGTTCCAGGGAGTGGAGAGAGCCAGGGAGGAGGTGGAGAGTGCCAGGGAGTGGAGAGAGCCTGGAGTGCCAGGGAGTGTGGGGTGGAGAGTGAACCAGGGAGTGGAGAGAGCCAGGGAGGGGGTGGAGAGTGCCAGGGAGTGGAGAGAGCCATGGAGGGGGTGGAGAGTGCCAGGGAGGAGAGTGGAGAGAGTGCCAGGGAGGGGGTAGAGAGTGCCAGGGAGTGTGGAGAGTGCCAGTGGGAGGGAGGGGGTGGAGAGTGCCAGGAGCCATGGAGGGGGTGGAGAGTGCCAGGGAGTGGAGAGAGCCAGGGAGTGCCAGGGAGGGGGAGAGAGTGCCAGGGTGGGGGTGGAGAGTGCCTGGGAGGGGGTGGAGAGTGCCAGGGAGTGGAGAGTGCCAGGGAGGGGGTGGAGAGTGCCAGGGAGTGGAGAGTGCCAGGGAGTGGAGAGTGCCAGGGAGGGGGTGGAGAGTGCCAGGGAGTGGAGAGTGCCATGGAGCCAGGGAGTGGAGAGTGCCAGGGTGTGGAGAGTGCCAGGGAGGGGGTGGAGAGTGCCAGGGAGTGGAGAGTGCCCGGGAGGGGGTGGATAGTGCCAGGGAGTGGAGAGTGCCAGGGAGGGGGTCGAGAGTGCCAGGGTGTGGAGAGTGCCATGGAGGGGGTGGAGAGTGCCAGGGACGGGGTGGAGAGTGCCAGGGAGGGGGTGGAGAGTGCCAGGGAGTGGAGAGAGCCAGGGAGGGGGTAGAGAGTGCCAGGGAGTGGAGAGTGCCAGGGAGGGGGTAGAGAGTGCCAGGGTGGAGGGGGGAAGTAGCTAAATTATTTTTTTCCCTGTTCCTTCAAGAAAGTTTCCTTGATGCTGGTGAAGGATCTTGAACAAGGGAATTAGTTACTTCTTCCTCACATCAAACATGATTTCCTTCCATTTCTCAAGAGATTTATGCTCCCTACGGGTGTAGCACTTCCTAATGCATATAATAATTATATTACCAGGTTTGTGAATTACCACTATAGTAGATATATGGAGAGCAATGGGGTACAAGTGTTGTGGTTTACTCTTAATAACAGAGGTTAAGGACAGGTGATCAATGTTGCTACAAGTATGTGTTGTGATGCGTGTGTATACTGGCTACTACATACCAATAATACCTCATGATGGTACACCTGTGACTGCTTTCCAGGGATCTACCCTCTCAGGGAGCCTTGGGCCAGGTCTCCCTTGGTCACCTGGTTAACCAGACTGTTTGTGCTAGCACCACGCAGACCCACAATCACAATCCGGCTGATCCGGCATTATTTCTAACATCTGCTGGTAGTGCGCAAAACTCGACCCACACTAATACCAGTCTCGGGCCCCTGACACTTATTGTATGGTCTCTTAACGTGCTAGTGACACCCCTGCTTTTCATTGGGGGGATGGTGCATCGTCTGCCAAGTCTTTTGCTTTCGTAGTGAGTGATTTTCGTGTGCAAGTTCGGTACTAGTCCCTCTAGGATTTTCCAGGTGTATATAATCATGTATCTCTCCCTCCTGCGTTCCAGGGAATACAGGTTTAGGAACCTCAAGCGCTCCCAGTAATTGAGGTGTTTTATCTCCGTTATGCGCGCCGTGAAAGTTCTCTGTACATTTTCTAGGTCGGCAATTTCACCTGCCTTGAAAGGTGCTGTTAGTGTGCAGCAATATTCCAGCCTAGATAGAACAAGTGACCTGAAGAGTGTCATCATGGGCTTGGCCTCTCTAGTTTTGAAGGTTCTCATTATCCATCCTGTCATTTTTCTAGCAGATGCGATTGATACAATGTTATGGTCCTTGAAGGTGAGATCCTCTGACATAATCACTCCCAGGTCTTTGACGTTGGTGTTTCGCTCTATTTTGTGGCCAGAATTTGTTTTGTACTCTGATGAAGATTTAATTTTCTCATGTTTACCATATCTGAGTAATTGAAATTTCTCATCGTTGAACTTCATATTGTTTTCTGCAGCCCACTGATAGATTTGGTTGATGTCCGCCTGGAGCCTTGCAGTGTCTGCAGTGGAAGACACTGTCATGCAGATTCGGGTGTCATCTGCAAAGGAAGACACGGTGCTGTGGCTGACATCCTTGTCTATGTCGGATATGAGGATGAGGAACAAGATGGGAGCGAGTACTGTGCCTTGTGGAACAGAGCTTTTCACCGTAGCTGCCTCGGACTTTACTCTGTTGACGACTACTCTCTGTGTTCTGTTAGTGAGGAAATTATAGATCCATCGACCGACTTTTCTTGTTATTCCTTTAGCACGCATTTTGTGCGCTATTACGCCATGGTCACACTTGTCGAAGGCTTTTGCAAAGTCTGTATATATTACATCTGCATTCTTTTTGTCTTCTAGTGCATTTAGGACCTTGTCGTAGTGATCCAATAGTTGAGACAGACAGGAGCGACCTGTTCTAAACCCATGTTGCCCTGGGTTGTGTAACTGATGGGTTTCTAGATGGGTGGTGATCTTGCTTCTTAGGACCCTTTCAAAGATTTTTATGATATGGGATGTTAGTGCTATTGGTCTGTAGTTCTTTGCTGTTTCTTTACTGCCCCCTTTGTGGAGTGGGGCTATGTCTGTTGTTTTTAGTAACTGAGGGACGACCCCCGTGTCCATGCTCCCTCTCCATAGGATGGAAAAGGCTCGTGATAGGGGCTTCTTGCAGTTCTTGATGAACACGGAGTTCCATGAGTCTGGCCCTGGGGCAGAGTGCATGGGCATGTCATTTATCGCCTGTTCGAAGTCTTTTGGCGTCAGGATAACATCGGATAGGCTTGTGTTAATCAAATTTTGTGGCTCTCTCATAAAAAAATTCATTTTGATCTTCGACTCTCAGTCTGGTTAGCAGCTTGCTAAAAACTGAGTCATATTGGGACTTGAGTAGCTTACTCATTTCCTTGCTGTCATCTGTGTAGGACCCATCTTGTTTAAGTAGGGGCCCAATACTGGACGTTGTTCTCGATTTTGATTTGGCATAGGAGAAGAAATACTTTGGGTTTCTTTCGATTTCATTTATGGCTTTTAGTTCTTCCCGCAATTCCTGACTCCTAAAGGATTCTTTTAGCTTAAGTTCGATGCTTGCTATTTCTCTGGCCAGTGTCTCCCTACGCATTTCAGATATATTGACCTCTTTTAGCCGCTCTGTTATTCTTTTCCGTCGCCTGTAAAGGGAGCGCCTGTCTCTTTCTATTTTACATCTACTCCTCCTTTTTCTTAGAGGAATAAGCCTTGTGCATACATCGAGTGCCACCAAGTTAATCTGTTCTAGGCATAAGTTGGGGTCTGTGTTGCTTAGTATATCTTCCCAGCTTATATCGGTTAGGACTTACTACTGACACCTTACACTACCACCACACTACTGACACCTTACACTACCACCACACTACTGACACCTTACACTACCACCACACTACTGACACCTTACACTACCACCCCACACTACCACCACACTACTGACACCTTACACTACCACCACACTACTGACACCTTACACTACCACCCCACACTACCACCACACTACTGACACCTTACACTACCACCCCACACTACCACCACACTACTGACACCTTACACTACCACCACACTACTGACACCTTACACACTACCCACACTACTGACACCTTACACTACCACCACACTACTGACACCTTACACTACCACCACACTACTGACACCTTACCTACCACCCCACACTACCACCACACTACTGACACCTTACACTACACACTACCCTTACACTACCACCACACTACTGACACCTTACACTACCACCACACTACTGACACCTTACACTACCACCACACACTACAATCACACTACTGACACCTTACACTACCACCACACTACTGACACCTTACACTACCACCACACTACTGACACCTTACACTACCACCACACACTACAATCACACTACTGACACCTTACACTACCACCACACTACTGACACCTATCACACTACTGACACCTTACACTACCACCCCACTACTGACACCTTACACTACCACCCGACACTACCACCACACTACTGACACCTTACACTACCACCCCACACTACCACCACACTACTGACACCTTACACTACTGACACCTTACACTACCACCACACTACTGAAACCTTACACTACCACCACACACTACAATCACACTACTGACACCTTACACTACCACCACACTACTGACACCTTACACTACCACCCCACACTACCACCACACTACTGACACCTTACACTACCACCACACTACTGACACCTTACACTACCACCACACTACTGACACCTTACACTACCACCACACTACTGACACCTTACACTACCACCACACGACTACCACCTTACACTACCACCACACTACACACCTACACAATCACACTACTGACACCTTACACTACCTTCACACTACTGACACCTTACACTACCTTCACACTACTGACACCTTACACTACCACCCCACACTATCACCACACTACTGACACCTTACACTACACTACTGACACCTTACACTACCACCACACTACTGACACCTTACACTACCTACCCCACACTACCACCACACTACTGACACCTTACACTACACTACCCCACACTACCACCACACTACTGACACCTTACACTACCACCACACTACTGACACCTTACACTACCACCACACTCATGACACCTTACACTACCTATCCCACACTACTACCACCACACACTACACCTTACACTACCACCTTACACTACCACCACACTACTGACACCCTACACTCCCACCCCACACTCCCACCACACTACTGACACCTTACACTACTGACACCTTACACTACCACCACACTACTGACACCTTACACTACCACCACACTACTGACACCTTACACTACCACCCCACACTACCACCACACTACTGACACCTTACACTACCACCACACTACTGACACCTTACACTACCACCACACTACTGACACCTTACACTACCACCACACTACTGACACCTTACACTACCACCACACTACTGACACCTTACACTACCACCACACTACTGACACCTTACACTACCACCACACTACTGACACCTTACACTACCACCACACTACTGACACCTTACACTACAACCACACTACTGACACCTTACACTACACTACCACCACACTACTGACACCTTACACTACCACCACACACTACACCACACTACCACCACACTACTACTGACACCTTACACTACCACCCCACACTACCACCACACTACTGACACCTTACACTACCACCACACTACTGACACCTTACACTACCACCCCACACTACCACCACACTACTGACACCTTACACTACCACCCCACACTACCACCACACTACTGACACCTTACACTACCACCCCACACTACCACCACACTACTGACACCTTACACTACCACCCCACACTACCACCACACTACTGACACCTTACACTACCACCACACTACTGACACCTTACACTACCACCCCACACTACCACCACACTACTGACACCTTACACTACCACCCCACACTACCACCACACTACTGACACCTTACACTACCACCCCACACTACTGACACCTTACACTACCACCCCACACTACCACCACACTACTGACACCTTACACTACCACCCCACACTACCACCACACTACTGACACCTTACACTACCATCCCACACTACCACCACACTACTGACACATTACCACCCCACACTACCACCACACTACTGACACCTTACACTACCACCCCACACTACCACCACACTACTGACACCTTACACTACCACCCCACACTACCACCACACTACTGACACCTTACACTACCACCCCACACTACCACCACACTACTGACACCTTACACTACCACCACACTACTGACACCTTACACTACCACCACACTACCACCACACTACTGACACCTTACACTACCACACTACTGACACCTTACCACACTACCACCACACTACTGACACCTTACACTACACTACCACCACACTACTGACACCTTACACTACCACCTGACACCACACTACCACCACACTACTGACACCTTACACTACCACCACACTACTCCACACTTACACTACCACCACACTACTGACACCTTACACTACCACCCCACACTACCACCACACTACTGACACCTTACACTACCACCCCACACTACCACCACACTACTGACACCTTACACTACCACCCCACACTACCACCACACTACTGACACCTTACACTACCACCACACTACCATCACACTACACTTCCACCACACTACTGACACCTTACACTATCACCCCACACTACCACCACACTACTGACACCTTGCACTACCACCCCACACTACCACCACACTACTGACACCTTACACTACCACCACACTACTGACACCTTACACTACCACCCCACACTACCACCACACTACTGACACCTTACACTACCACCCCACACTACCACCACACTACTGACACCTTACACTACCATCCGACACTACCACACTACACTACTACCACCTTACACTACCACCACACTACTGACACCTTACACTACCACCACACTACTGACACCTTACACTTCTGACACCTTACACTACCACCCCACACTACCACCACACTACTGACACCTTACACTACCACCCCACACTACCACCACACTACTGACACCTTACACTACACACCTGACACCACACTACCACCACACTACTGACACCTTACACTACCACCCCACACTACACTACACACTGACACCTTACACTACCACCACACTACTGACACCTTACACTACCACCACACTACTGACACCTTACACTACCACCCCACACTACCACCACACTACTGACACCTTACACTACCACCCCACACTACCCCACACTACTGACACCTTACACTACCACCCCACACTTCCACCACACTACTGACACCTTACACTACCACCCCACACTACCGCCACACTACTGACACCTTACACTACACTACCACCACACTACTGACACCTTACACTACCACCCCACACTACCACCACACTACTGACACCTTACACTACCACCCCACACTACCACACACTACTGACACTACCACCCCACACTACCACCACACTACTGACACCTTACACTACCACCTCACTACTGACACCTTACACTACCACCACACTACTACCATCACACTACTGACACCTTACACTACTGACACCTTACACTACCACCACACTACTGACACCTTACACTACCACCCCACACTTCTACACCTTACACTACCACCCCACACTACCACCACACTACTGACACCTTACACTACCACCCCACACTACTGACACCTTACACTACCACCACACTACTGACACCTTACACTACCACCCCACACTACTGACACCTTACACTACCACCCCACACTACCACCACACTACTGACACCTTACACTACCACCCCACACTACCACCACACTACTGACACCTTACACTACCACCACACTACTGACACCCCACACTACCACCACACTACTGACACCTTACACTACCACCTCACACTACCACCACACTACTGACACCTTACACTACCACCACACTACTGACACCCTACACTACTACCACCACACTACTGACACCTTACACTACCACCCCACACTACCACCACACTACTGACACCTACCACCCGACACTACCACCACACTACTGACACCTTACACTACCACCACACTACACTACCACCACACTACTGACACCTTACTGACACCTACACTACCCCCACACTACCACCACACTACTGACACCTTACACTACACACCCCACACTACCCCACACTACCACCACACTACTGACACCTTACACTACTACTGACACCACACTACCACCACACTACTGACACCTTACACTACCACCCCACACTACCACCACACTACTGACACCTTACACACTACCACCCCACACTACCACCACACTACTGACACCTTACACTACACTACTGACACCACACTACCACCACACTACCCCCCCACACTACCACCACACTGACACCTTACACTACCACCCCACACTACCACCACACTACTGACACCTTACACTACCACCCCACACTACCACCACACTACTGACACCTTACACTACCACCACACTACTGACACCTTACACTACCACCCCACACTACCACCACACTACTGACACCTTATACTACCACCCCACACTACCACCACACTACTGACACCTTACACTACCACCCCACACTACCACCACACTACTGACACCTTACACTACCACCCCACACTACCACCACACTACTGACACCTTACACTACCAACCCACACTACCACCACACTACTGACACCTTACACTACCACCCCACACTACCACCACACTACTGACACCTTACACTACCACCCCACACTACCACCACACTACTGACACCTTACACTACCACCACACTACTGACACCTTACACTACCACCACACTCCTGAAACCTTACACTACCCCCACACACTACAATCACACTACTGACACCTTACACTACCATCCGACACTACTGACACCTTACACTACCATCACACTACTGACACCTTACACTACCACCCCACACTACCACCACACTACCACACCTGATACACTACCACCACACTACTGACATACCACCACACCTGATACACTACCACCACACTACTGATACCCAACAATACCACCACACTACTGATACCCAACACTACCACCACACTACTGATACCCAACACTACCACCACACTACTGATACTACCACCACACCAACACTACCACCACACTACTGATACTCAACAATACCACCACACTACTGATACCCAACACTACCACCACACTACTGATACCCAACACTACCACCACACTACTGATACCCAACACTACCACCACACTACTGATACCCAACAATACCACCACACTACTGATACCCAACAATACCACCACACTACTGATACCCAACACTACCACCACACTACTGATACCCAACACTACCACCACACTACTGATACCCAACACTACCACCACACTACTGATAGCCAACAATACCACCACACTACTGATACCCAACACTACCACCACACTACCATGCTAATACCGCACACAACCACCACACCACTAACTCACACAACCAAAACATTAAGCTTCTAGCGTGAATTTCTCATTAAGCTTCCAGTGTGTCTCATTAAGCTTCCAGTTATCTGGTACGGTAACTATTTGTTGTGAATTTGTGCAGTAAATAAAATTTGGTTGTCAATACCTTAAGTGTGTGAAGGTCTGGTGGTGCTCTTCATCCAACGAATTGGTGATGATTCTTCCTGTATGACCCCTGTGCGTTTAGTGATTCCTATGAATGTGAGAAGAACTGGGGTGAAGAATGTACTGTCTTTGTATCTGCCGCCTCAGTCTATTATTTACCACCCTTACAGACTTAGCATAATGTTTTGTAAATATGGTGTCTACCACTTTACTGTTTTCTATCCTCTCGTTGTCCTTTTAAATCTTTTCCCTCTCATTTGGCTGCAGAGGGTCTTTCTTTTCAGTATTTTAACCACGTTCACTTCCTCATTTAGGGTGTTTCTAACTCCCAGAGTGCTACATGCTATCCAGAAATTCAACTCTCCTCATCCCATCGACCTTCGTATAGAACTGGGTGCCTGGGTACACATGTTCAGGGCACTGAACAAGCAGACTAGGTCGCCTGGTCAACCGTTCATGACATCCTGCTTTCCCAGGGATATTCCTTTCTCTGACTGTATTTCAATGCTCCCCCAGCAACTCTGCAACCCCTGGCAACATCGTGGTCCGAGTTGGTCTACAACAAATTCTTTTCTGTCAAACCACGTCACGTCTTGTGTTGTCTCTTAGCGTACTCATAGAGCCCCTGCTTTTCAGTGTGGGGATGTTGCACCGTCTGCTGAGTCTTTTGCTTTCATAAGGAGTGATTTCCGTGTGTAGATTTGGGACTAGTCCCTCGTAAGATTTTCCAAGTGTATATTATCATGTATCTTTCTCACCTGCGTTTCAAGGAGTACAGTTCAACGGCCTTAAGCCGTTCCCAGTAATTTAGGTGCTTTATGGCACTTATATCTGCAGTGAACGTTCTCTATATTCTCCAGGGCTACAGTTTTGCCTGCCTTGAAAGGGGAAGTTAGTGTACAGCAATATTCCAGCCTAGAGAGGACGCACGATTTGAAGAGAATCATCATTGTCTTTGCATCCCTTGTTTTGAATTTTCTCAAAACAAGGGATGCAAAGACAGTGATGATTCTCTTCAAATCGTGTGTCCTCTCTAGGCTGGAATATTGCTGTACACTAATCATATCATTTTCCTAGCAGATGTGGTAGATACATTGTTGTGATCCTTGAAAGTGAGATTTTTTAACATTACCATTCCTAGGTCCTTTACATTTGTAGCCTCCTTTGACTTTACTCTCTTTACTGTTACTCTTTGTGCTCTGTTTGTTAGGAAGTTTTAGATCAAGCTACCAAGTTTTCCTATTATTCCTTTATCACTCATTTTGTGTACTATTACGCCATAATCGCACTTGTCGATGGCTTTCACAGAGTCTGTGTATATTACATCTGCATTTTAATTGTTCTCCAGTGTATCCAAGACTAGTGATCCAGTAGCTGTGAGAGGCAGGCATGACCTACTTGAAACCCATGCTGCCCTGGGTTGTGCGACTGATAGATATCCAAGTGGTTAGCGATCTTGCTTCTTAGATTTTTATGATGTGGGACGTTGGTGCAGTCGGTCTGTAATTCTTTGCAACTGCTCTACTGCCACCCTTTTGGAGTGGGGCTACAGCTGTTATTTTTAGTGACTGGGATGGCCCCTGTGTCCATGCTTCTTCTCCATAGAATAGTGCACGTGAAAGGGGCTTTTGCACATCTTGATGAACATGGAGTTTCACGAGTCTGGGCCTGGGGCAGGGTGCATGGGCATGTCATTTATTTTTTCAAAGTCCTGTGTTGTTAGGATTGTCAGAAATTCTTGAATTAACCAAATTTTGAGTCTCGGTCATAAAAATTCATTTAGAGATGTCGACCCTTAGTCTGATTAACGGCTCACTAAACGATAGAGTCATATTAAGACTTCAGTATCTCACTCATTTCTTTGTTGTCAGCTGTATAAGTCCGAGCTTGTTTAAGCAGGAGTCCAATACTGGATGTAGTTTTTGCCCTAGATTTGCCATAAGAATTTTTTTTTTAAATTTAATTTATGGCTTTAAGTTCTTCCTGTTTCCTCGCCTCCTGTATGATTACCTACCTGGAGTATAATTGGAGAGGGTTTCGGGGATCAACTTCCCTGCGGTCCGGTCTGTGACCAGGCCTCGTGGTGGATAAGGGTCTGATCAAACAGGCTGTTACTGCTGGCCGCACGTAAACCAACGTACGAACCAAAGCCCGGCTGATCAGGTACTGACTTTAGGTGCTTATCCAGCTCTGTCTTGAAGACAACCAGGGGTCTATTTGTAATCCCCTATATGTATGCTGGGGGGCAGTTGAGCAGTCTTGGGACCCCTGACACTTATTGTGTTGTCTCTTAGTGTATTCGTGGTACCCCTGCTTTTCATTGGGGGGATGTTGCATCTCCTGCCCAGTTTTTTGCTTTCGTAAAGAGTAATTTTCGTGTGCAAATTTGGTACTAATCCCTCTAGGATTTTCCAAATGTATATTATCATGTATTTTTCTCGTCTGCGTTCCAAGGAATACAAATCAAGGGACTTCAATCGTTTCCAGTAATTTAGGTGTTTTATCGTAGTTATACGTGCCGTGAAAGTTTTCTGTATATTCTCCAGGTATGCAATTTCGCCTGCTTTGAAAGGGGCCGTTAAGCTTAAGTTCGATATTTTCTATTTCTCTGGCCAGTGCCTCCTTACGTATTTTAGATATACTGACCTCTTTCCAGTTTACATCTCTTTTTTTTCTTAGCGGAATGTGCCGAGACCTTACCTCAAGTGCCACAGAGTTAATTTTCTCTAGGCAGTGGTTCAGATCCGTGTTGTTAGGATATATTCCCATCATGTTTCATTTAGGACATGGTTAATCTGATCCCAGTGTATGCTTCTCTCATTGAAGTTGAATTTGATGAAAGCACCTTCGTAACTGATCTCATTTTGCTGCTCAGGAGCCCTTTGCATACATGTTTGTTGTTATCTAACTGTATTGTCTTTGATACTGTTATATTTCGTACCAGATCATAATTATTAGTGAAGATGAGGTCAAGAGATTTAATAGCTCTTGTGTGTGTGTGAGCTGCTTCCTGGGGTTCTCTGCTTAAATATTATTTGCTACATTCCTCCATTTTAGGTGTCTAAGTTGAAATCACCCAGCAGTAAGATGTTTGGGGCAGGAGTTGGGAGATTTTCTAGACAGTGGTCAGTTTTCAAGAGCGGTTCCTGGAATTGTTGGGAAGTTGCATCAGGAGGCTTTTTACAGCCACATTGACAAGATTTTGGTTCTCAGTCTTTACTGCCAAAACTTCAGCTATCTCATTTGTGGTGTTTAGTAATTCCGAGCAAATGAGTGACTCAGGGACATACAGGCCGCCCCTCCACATTGTTCTTTCTGTCGCGTCTGAATAAGTTATACTCTGTTATCCATATTTGGTTGTCAAGATGGTCCTTTGTGTGGGTTTCAGTGAAAGCCGTAAATATTACATTTGACTATGAGCAGCCCGCTGTCGGAAAGCCTTTTAATGTTTGTTGATGGCTTTAGACCTTGTATTACCTGGAGTTTACCTAGAGAGAGTTCCGGGGGTCAACGCCTCCGCGGCCCGGTCTGTGACCAGGCCTCCTGGTGGATCAGAGCCTGATCAACCAGGCTGTTACTGCTGACTGCACGCAATCCAACGTACGAGCCACAGCCCGGCTGGTCAGGTACCGACTTTAGGCGCTTGTCCAGTGCCAGCTTGAAGACTGCCAGGGGTCTATTGGTAATGCCCCTTATGTATGCTGGGAGGCAGTTTAACAGTCTCGGGCCCCTGACACTTATTGTATTGTCTCTTAACGTGCTAGTGACACCCCTGCTTTTCATTGGGGGGATATTGCATCGTCTCCCGAGTCTTTTGCTTTCGTTGTGAGTGATTTTCGTGTGCAAGTTCGGTACTAGTCCCTCTAGGATTTTCCAGGTGTATATAATCGTGTATCTCTCCCGGGAATACAGGTTCAGGAACTTCAAGCGCTCCCAGTAATTGAGGTGTTTTATCTCCGTTATGCGCGCCGTGAAGGTTCTCTATACATTTTCTAGGTCAGCAATTTCACCTGCCTTGTAACGTGCTGTTAGCGTGCAGCAATATTCCAGCCTAGATAGAACAAGCGACCTGAAGAATGTCATCATGGGCTTGGCATCTCTAGTTTTAAAGGTTCTCATTATCCATCCTGTCATTTTTCTAGCAGATGCGATTGATACAATGTTATGGCCTTGAAGGTGAGATCCTCTGACATGATCACTCCCAGGTCTTTGACGTTGGTTTTCCACTCTATTTTGTGGAAGGAATTTGTTTTGTACTCTGATGAAGTTTTAATTTCCTCATGTTTACCATATCGGAGTAATTGAAATTTCTCATCGTTGAACTTCGTATTGTTTAATATTGTATAGTATATTTGCAAATACAAATGTTGTCGTGTTGATGGTATGTGAGGGAAGAGGGGTTATTTGGCACGTTATAATATTCTTTATTGGTTACAATGTGGTTATCTCCCATTCCTCATGTGCTGTTTAACTTAAGGAGTTAACTCTTAACCCTGGTTATAATAAGTACTGTGTAAGGTAGTTACCTCCATTTCCTCTTCGTCTATACTATTCCGCTTAATACTTCGGGACTAATAAAATAATTACTACGTCTGTGGCTCATCTGCGTCGAGAATTGCCGTCTTTGAGCCCTGCTCGGTGGCAACCTTAAGAGATTGGAAACAAAAATTTTTTTTGCTAGTGATAATTTCATTGTTCCTTTTCTGGGTTACCATTTAGGGCAGTATTGTACAATTCACTCCATTAACTCTGACTATAAACGTTATTTTTCTTTCCAGCACCGTGTGTATAGAGCACCAAATTCCCTCGAGGGAGGCGATGCTAGTGAGAGAAGCTTGGTCCAGAACACCGGACTCAAGCTCCATCCCCTTGGATCAAACCTGAGCGCCTCCCAGTCCCCGTTCGCTACAAGATCCTTACGGGTTTAGTGCTTCCCTTTATTAAAATAAATTCGGGTTTAGCTCTTCTCCCCGGATTAAAATGAAAATACGTGTTTAACGTTTTCCAATGTGTAATAAAATATTATTAATATGAAGAGTAAGTTGCCTTGGTACAAAGCTCAGCTGGCAGTGCTATGTTGAAGATTGATTAGTAGCAAGTGTGAAGACTGAGTAAGCCAGTTTGGAGGAGTGTCAGGCGCAGCGCCGCGCCGCGCTCGATGCCATGTACCGACAATGCATACCTTCCACCCCTCTAGGGAGGTGCCTTCATTCCCTTGTCTTTGCTCTCCACTTTTCCTGGTTCCTTAGGTTAAAACTAATTGCCTTCAACTTCCGAGGCACTGTATGACTCATACGGGGTCAGCGATTCCCTGTAAATAAAATTAATACTGTACCTAGCAATTTAAAATAGTATATTCTTCCTGGATGCTGGCGAGGGCCTTTTTTATTGAAGGAATTACATGTGACCTCCCATTTCTTGGATCGAATCTAATTGGCTCCATTCCCCTAGGCGTTCCATGGCCTCTACGTGTTTAGCGCACCCCCCTCCCCCCCAGAATGTAATAATGATGCTTGTGAAGGGTCGTGATGAAATGAATGGAAACTACTGGCCGTTCTTGTATCAAACATGCTTACCTCTTATGCCCCACCGTTCAAGGGAAGTTCCTTGATGCCGGCCAGAACTTAATCCATTGACCTTTCCTAGGTTCCAACCTGAATACTTATCATCCACCAAGCGCTATATGATCCCTGTGGGTTCAGCGCTTCCCCAAATAAAATATAAAAAAATATATTTCAACGTGTATGATGCAACTATGAGTCGGCCACATGCTAAACATTGCCAGTTAATTAATATTGTCATAAACTTGAAGATAAGGATCATTATCAACATAAGGCAGATATGTACAGTGAAGCCCAAGAATTTTGTATTAGAAAAAGAACAAGAATGTTTTGTATTGCAATAATTAATAAGGAGTTTAGGCATTAGTTGGGTTATGAGGGTTGGAGGGAGGGTGAGAGCGTAGGGGGGAGGAGGGGGTTTGTAAGGGAGAATGGTAGTGGTGGTTCTCAGTAAGGACGAATTCAGTCACTTCTCGAGTGTAATGGGTGGTGCACATACACTTACTGCACTCGCTTCTACCCTGGAAAAATTAAATTTAGATGAACAAGAAAAGGATAAAGGGTGTGTCAGAGTTACCTGTTATCACACGCTGTTAGATAATTAAATTAGTACAGAATTGAAAAAAATGTGTTAATGAAATATTGAGACAGTGTCGGGGTTGGTATTTAAAATGTTTGTGTAAGATACAATTGTTTTCGTTCGTGTTACAACAAGACTAACTAAAATGTGGTTTACCAAAATACCTCGAGAAGGGTCCCATGATGTTGGTGAAGGGGTGGAGGAAGCTTGGTGAAGGGGAGGAGGCTTGGTGAAGGAGGAAGCTTGGTGAAGGGGAGGAGGCTTGGTGAAGGAGGAAGCTTGGTGAAGGGGGTTGAAGCTTGATCAAGGAATTGAACTTTTGCTCCCCCTCCTTGAATAAAGGATGAAAAATTCGCATTCGCCAGGTGCTATATAACCTCCGAATTTAGAGCTTTACCTGATTAAAATAAAAATACTTAGAAATAAGTTTTGAGTATACCTGGAGAGGGTTTCGGGGGTCAATGCCCCCGCGGCCCGGTCTGTACCAGGCCTCGTGGTGGATCAGGGTCTGATCAACCAGGCTGTTACTGTTGGCCGCACGCAACCAGACGTACGAACCACGGCCTGGCTGGTCAGGTACTGACTTGAGGTGCCTGTCCAGCACCTTCTTGAAGACAGCCAGGGGTCTATTGGTAATCCCCTTATGAATGCTGGGAGGCAGTTGAACAGTCTTGGGCCCCTGGCACTTAGTGTTGTGGCGCCCCTGCTTTTCACTGGTGAGGGGCATGTTGCACCGCCTGCTGAGTCTTTTGCTATCGTAGGGAGTGATTTTCGTGTGCAAATTTGGTACAAATCCCTCTAGAATTTTCCAAGTGTATATTATCATGCATCTTCTCGCCTGCATTCCAGAGAATACAAGTCAAGGAACCTCAACCGTTCCCAGTATTTTGGTGTTTTATTGTACTTGTTTGTGCCGTAAAGGTTCTCTATACATTCTCCAGGTCGGCAGTTTAACCTGCCTTGAAAGGCGCCGTTAGTGTACAACAATATTCCAGCCCACAGAGAAATGATTTGAAGGGAATCGTAAAAATTGACTTAAAAATTACTAAAAATCTTGGGCATGAAAATCCAAATACAAATGTATGTATTTAAGTAACTTTGATTACATCTTCTTTCCCCGAGCGCTGCTTGTGGGTTTAGCGCTTAGTTATGATTATAATAATCTCCAAGTATTGTATGACCCTTTAAATCATGGGTTCCCAACCTGGGGTACACCCACCCCCAGGGATGTCAGAGGGTATTTCAAGGGGTGTAAGAAAGACTTCTAATGTAAAGTACAATTCCATTTATTTTACCAATAACTTCTAATTGATCACTTTAGATTTTCGTTATATGCACAGAATTAAAGACTTAGTTTTTGACTGCTGTATAATCCTACTGGTTTAGGTTTCCCCATGTTTATAATTAGTTCTCGAGATCAATTTGTTCACCCGCAGTAATGTATTTGGGTCAATTTGTGATTCAAAAATTAGAACTCGGACTTCAATTTCAAATGTAATATTACTTTTGTAGGGAGTGCAACATTAATCAAACATTTCCTAGGGGGGTGTCCCCTCAAGGAGGTTCCTTGATGCTGGTGAGGGGCTCTTGATCTAGGGAAATGGATCTGTGCTCAGGTTCCCTGCATTGAGCCTGAATACCTCTTTTCCCCAGCATGCGCTGTATAATCCTACGGGTTTAGCGCCCCCCCCCCCTATGATTAATTCCCAGGAGTGCGTGGCATAGAAAAGGTTGGTAAGCCCTACACTAAATATAGCATGTAATTCGGTTGTAGTACAGTTACCGCAAACGAAGGATCAAGTTAGGTAAGGCTTGTCAGGAAACAGGACAAGTGTTTCCTGACGCGGGTCTAAGGTGATGATCCACAGCTGGAATTTTTGGTCATCTGACCGAGGCCTTCCGCTGGCTTACCGGTCCACCTCTTTAAAATCTGGTTGATTATTAGAATCATTTGTTAAAATAAAGGGAAGGATTGGGTCATGGTGACTGACAATATATACATTATCGCTCGCAAAAGAAAAAAAAAATACGATGGGTGGGGCATATGAGAGCAGCGAGTGGGTAAAGGTGGTGGTGGGTGAGCGAGACTAGTGGGCACGGTGATTAGTTCGTTAAAAATAAGGATTTCGGATTTTTAACCCGGAAGGTTAGTAACCCAAGATAATCCATTGAAGCTAGTGCCCGTCTTATTTTCATTGGGGTCCTTTAATATTCAGGGCCCGTATTATTTTCATTGGGGTCCTTTAATATTCAGGGCCCGTATTATTTTCATTGGGGTCCTTTAATATTCAGGGCCCGTATTATTTTCATTGGGGCCTTTTGATCTCCCCTAGGATGCAACCCACAACAGTCGACTAACACTCAGGTACATACTTAGTGCTAGGTGAACAGAGGCAGCAGGTGATAAAACACCCAGCGTCTCGGTCGTGCCGGGGAGCTATCCCCGGTCCCAAAGAACGAGCCACGAGTACATGTAAGGCGTAAGTGAGCTGGGCAGGCAGCAGTAAATGAAGCCTGAATTCGCAGGGAGGGTGGGGAAGAAGTAAAGTGTAAGTGGTTAGTCTAACATCCATGAAAATCCTGTGTGGGGTAGTCAAAAGATGACAAGACTTTGAAGAGGTAATTAATGACATGCCCATGCACTCTGCCCTAGGCCCAGACTCGTGGAACTCCGTGTTCATCAAGAATTGCAAGAAGCCCCTATCGCATGCCTTCAGCATTTTATGGAGAGGGAGCATGGACACTGGGGTCATCCCACACACACACTAAAAAATAACAGACATAGCCCCACTCCACAAATGTGGCAGTAAACCAATTGCAAAGAACTACAGACCGATAGTACTGACATCCCATATCATAAAAATCTTTGAGATCTTTCTAAGAAGCAAGATCGCCAACCACCTAGATACCCATCAGTTACACAACCCAGGGCAACACGGATTTAGAGCAGGTTGCTCCTGCCTGTCCCAGTTACTGGACCACTATGACAAGGTCCTGGATGCTGTAGAAGATAAAATACAAATGTAGTATACCCAGACTTTGCAAAAGCTTTTGACACGTGTGACCATGGTGTAATAGCACACAAAATGCGTGATAAAGGAATAGCGGGAAAAGTTGGTACATGGATCTACAACTTCCTGACAAATAGAGCACAAAGAGTAATAGTAAACAGAATAAAGTACAGGCAGCCACGGTAAAAAGCCCTGTTCCACAAGGCACAGTACTCGCTCCCATTCTGTTCCTCATCCCCATTTCTGACTTAGAGATGTAAGCCATAGCTCTCTGTCTTCCTTTGCGGATGACACCCGGATTACCATGGCAATGACCTCCATCGAAAACACCGCGAGACTCCAAGCGGACATCAACCAAATCTTCGAATGGGCCACTCAAAACAATATGAAGTTCAACGAGGAGAAATTTCAACTACTCAGATATGAGAAACTTGAAGAAATTAAAAATGTGTCACGGTATACAACAAATTCTAACCATACAATAGAGCGGAAAAGTAATGTAAAGGACCTGGGAGTGATAATGTTAGAGGATCTCGCCTTCAAAGCCTACAACGATGTATCTACCTCATCCACTAGGAAAATGATAGGATGGATAATGAGAACCTTCAAAACTAGGGATGCCAAGCCCATGATGATTCTCTTCAAATCGCTTTTGCTTTCTAGGCTGGAATACTGCTGTACACTAACGGCTCCCTTCAAGGCTGGCGACATTGCAGACCTGGAGAGTGTACAAAGAGCTTTCACGGCACACACACATACGATAAGGCACCAAAGCTACTAGGAACGGTTGAAGATCCTTGGTCTGCATTCCCTCGAACGCAGGCGAGAGAGATACATGATAATATACACTTGTAAGGTCCTGGAGGGATTGGTACCAAACCTGCACAAGAAAATCACTCCCTATGAAAGCAAAAGATTTGGCAGGAGATGCAACATTCCCCTGATGAAAAGTCCTTGTGGCTTAGCGCTTCTTTTTTATTATAATAATCCCCTGATGAAAAGCAGGGGCGCCACAGGTACACTGAGATATAAGACAATAAGTGTCTGGGGCCCAAGACTGTTCAATTGCCTCCCAGCATACATAAGGGGGATTACCAATAGACCCCTGGCTGTCTTCAAGAAGGCACCTAAAGTCAGTACCTGACCAACCGGGCTGTGGTTCGTACGTCAGCTTGCGTGCGGCCAGCAGTAACAGCCTATAGTCGTGGAGATTCTCCACGACTATGGTGCTCTTCGCACCTACTCCTAGGTTGAGGGACTGATTACCTCATCTTCTGTATATAGTCCTACTGTCTTCAAGCTATGTCCTAGAATTTGTATTGATAAAGCCACTGGATGGCGAAACGTCTACAATAAAGATACCCAGATGTTGCACATGTCTTAATTTCATCTTGTCGGTATTATATATCAGTCTTGCACAATGTATAATGGTTCATTACAATTAAGTGGAAGTGAAAATTAATACTGTAGGAAAATGAGGGAGAAGTTTAACTAGTTGACTCTTCGAAGGAGTTCTTGGATTCTGATTGACAGCTCTGTACGACAATAGTTGGTTTATCAATTAGTTTTGATTGTTATAATTTATTCTGGAGAGGGGCTCTTGATTTATTCCTTGGCTCGAACCTTATTGCCTTCTGCTGCTCGTGCGCTAAGATAATCCCTATGGGTTTAGCATTTCCCCTAGATGATGGCCAATATAATAATGAAGGTTAAAGAAATTGGTGATTTTATAATTTTTCTGTAGTTATTAAAAAGGGGTCCACTCAAAGGAGCTGAAGGTATTCAGGTTCGATCCAAAGACGATCCCTCGTCAGCATTAAGGCCCTTGATACTGGTGAGGAGCTCATGATTTAAGAAATTAAACCTGTGCTGCAGTTTCTCGAGTCTAGTCTAAATGTCATTTATTTCCCCAGGCAGTGTATGACCCCTGCAGGTTCAGCGTTCCCCATGAATGTAATAATAATATAATTTGAAAATAGAGGAATAACAGTTTGGGAGTCTTAGTAAACTGACACTTGTCAAGGAATACGAAATGAAAGTATAGGTTTACACTCTAGACGTGAAAAGCAGAATATCTAAAGACTGGTGAAACAGCTGTAGGCTTATGAATACTTAAAAGTTTTGAAAAATTATAATAAGAGTTTATATAAAGGAATTCCTTTGTGTTGAATTATTACCTCGTACTTACCTGGGCGCTGTGGCCTTTACGAAGGGTTTAGGCTTGGTTATGATTATAATAATAATGTGACCCTTATGGGTTTAGTGCTTCCCACTAATGTAATAATACATAAGGGAAGCAACGCTGTATGACCCTGTCAGGTTTATTGACTAATTTGACTATTATTTCGTAATGGAAATATACAAAATGATAATGATTGTATAAGTTAGTGGTAATAGCGAAGCGAGCAATGGTACGTAAGATGCAATAACGACGCCAGAATTCAGGAACAGAAATCACAGCATCACCACAGCATCGACACAGTCCTATAGCATAAAAACAAACATCATCAGCCAAGAAATTGATAGCCATTATCAGGAGAGGGAAAGGAAGGATGGGGTGCGGGGTAAGTCGGCCTGGTGCTGCTAATCACCCAGATCATGACAGAGAACTTTCCAACGGAACTGGCTCCAGGCCTCCGGTAAGTGTTCACTCTTTGGTTTTTCTAAGTGAGGTTCATTGATGTCAGCAAGGGGGAGCTTCTGATCTGGGAAATCGGATCTGTGCTCCCTTTAATTTGGGTCAAACTTCCATTCCTTTTGCACTATTTGACCCCCTAACCTCTTTATGTTGAGCTCCCTGCCACAGTGAAGAGGCTTTTGGTCTGAGGAATTGAACCCTTCAGTCTTATTACACCCCTCTCCAATCTCCCCTTCCCTACCCATTCCTCCTTTCCCTTCGCTGTCCTTTCCCCATTCCTCCCCTCTCCTTCCTTTTCTGCTATTGGCCTCTGGGGTCCTTCCCTCTGAAATTCTAACTTCTAGGTCGGGGAAAAGTTATCAATATCCATCCTGTTCCGTTAAGTAAGTTTATTCAGGTATACACAAATACATTTACATAGATTATCATACATAGCAGCCCGGGTAAAAACATTGGGCGTGTTTCTATACACTTGTTATCTATGTTCACCCGTCAGTAAAATGGATACCTGGGTGTTAGTCGACTGTTGTGGGTCACACCCTGGGACAAAACTGACCTAATCTGCCCGAAATGCTGTGTATAACAAGCAACTTTCTATATAGTAGTATGTCATTGATGTCAGTTAGGCCTGTATGATGTCAGCTAGGCCTGTATACCTTGTACATGTACTTGTAGAAATAAATATATTATTATTAAGGGGTGAAGAAAGAGCTGGGTGAGGAATCTAGCAGGGATTGGAGGGGTAGAAAAGGTGAGATCATGATGCTGGTGAAAAAATCTTTATCAGAGTAATTACAGCTACTCTACCCTCAGATCAGACCTCATCGCCCCAGCTCTAGTTCCCAAATAAATGTGCTTTGTGTACTTGGTCAAGTCTTATTTTCCCATGTGTTCTGCTTGTCCTTTGTGTGTGTAAACATTAATTATGTGCTCTGCATGTACATACTAAGTGTTATTTTCTGATGCTGGATTAGGTGACGGTGACTGACGAAGCCACAGAGAAACCAAAGACTGGTGAAGAAGGAGCCTTCGAGCTGCCAGAATCCGACTTTGTCGATGGTCGACTGGGAATTGTTGTGAGTATCATGTGGGTGAACTAGCCTGGTTGATTCATTGTATCTTGTGATCTGAGCAAGTAGGATCTGGGAGTCATGAATATTGTGAGCTGAATAGTGAGATCTTACTCCGAAAGCTGTTACCTTATGGTACTTTAGATTTATTCTCTGGAAGGGACGCTGTTTTCGTGTATATTGTCCTAAGAACTCTGTATCTTTCATTTTTAGTCTAAATGATGAGAATATTTCTCCTGTCTAAATTTATTTATGAAGTAAGACGCTCAACCTTTTTCCCAGTTTTCTCATCATTAACCAACCGATGTTTCCACTGATAATGCACTCATCCTGATCCACTGGTAACGTAGGTGGTGGTCACTGGGAAAGGCATAACTTCCAATCACGTTAAATGTGGCGAAATGAATGTGATGGATGTGATGCATTTTGAGTAATTAAGAAGGAAGTTTCCAACCTCCTTTGCTCCATTTTTCGTATATGGCAGTTAAGGCACTTGTGTCTTCTACTAGTTCTTGTGACTGAATTCCGCCCTTCCCCTTACAGCTCTTTTTGTGGGACAGTATATTGGCACTGCCCTGGAACAGGTGATGTGCTCCTGGTCCCTGAGATTGGATGTGGTGTTATAAATGTACCTCCTTTGGATAGCAAAGTAACTAATCTCCCAAAATGAGGGCTCTATTTCTGCTGCATCTCACAAGAGGCAGTTGTTTTGGTGATTCTTGGTGTGATACTTAGGTGTACGCTGGCTAAGTTCAGAAAGGCGTGGGTCCTTTATGATAAGGGGTAGAAATATAAATTCAACACAAGTCTTTCCAGGATAGATCAGGAATAAAATTTTGAAATCTGAAATCTGAAAAAATACTCCGAGAGTCTGCTGCTTTGTCTTCACCATTGGCAAATAATAATTGCTCCCTGAAAGGTGGCCAGTAATAATAGTTTTTGTAATAACAGCTCTTCCATAGCTATGTATTTTCAGAGCGATATAATCTGATGTTTAGGATGTGTAACTTCCCACCCCCATCACACCTGGCCACCTTAATGTTATGTTGTAGTTTAAGTGATTTGTGGAATGTGGGAAGGGGAGAGATTTTCCCGTGTGTGTGTGTGTACTCACCTATTTGTGGTTGCAGGGGTCGAGTCCTAGCTCCTGGCCCTGCCTCTTCACCGGTTGCTTCTGGGTCCTCTCTCTCCCTGCTCCATGAGCTTTATTATACCTCGTCTTAAAACTATGTATGGTTCCTGCCTCCACTACATCACTTTCTAGGCTATTCCACTGCCTGACAACTCTATGGCTGAAGAAATACTTCCTAGTATCTCTCTGACTCATCTGTGTCTTCAACTTCCAATTGTGACCTCTTGTTTCTGTGTCCCCTCCCTGGAACATCCTGTCTTTGTCCACCTTGTCTATTCCGCGCAGTATTTTATGTCATTATCATGTCTCCCCTGACCCTCCTGTCCTCCAGTGTCGTCAGGCCGATTTCCCTTAACCTTTCTTCATAAGACATTCCCCTTAGCTCTGGAACTAACCTTGTCGCAAACCTTTGCACTTTCTCTAGTTTCTTGACGTGCTTTATCAAGTGCGGGTTCCAAACAGGTGCTGCATACTCCAGTATGGGCCTGACGTACGCGGTGTACAGTGTCTTGAACGATTCCTTATTAAGGTATCGGAACGCTGTTCTCAGGTTTGCCAGGCACCCATATGCTGCAGCAGTTACCTGGTTGATGTGTGCTTCCGGAGACATGCTCGGTGTTATACTCACTCCAAGATCTTTCTCCTTGAGCAAGGTTTGCAGTCTTTGGCCACCTAGCCTATACTCTGTTTGCGGTCTTCTTTGCCCTTCCCCTATCTTCGTGACTTTTTTTTTTTTACACAGGGTTTGACAAGGTTAAGGATCCCTAGCTTTATTGACAAGCTATTTACAGGTTAAGGATTCCTAACTTTATTGACAAGCTAAGAGCTGTTACCTACATCAGCTCATTTGAAAGCATTTTTATTGTTATGAGACATACAAGTAGGGAACAGGATGAAGTTGGAGCCATCTGTGGGCGAGCATTTTCATTTGATCAACTGACTTTATCTCGACATCATTATGCAGTACGAATGTGTTCCATACTCGAGTCATCCTGGGTATATAGGATCTCAGATGGAGTGAAGTTCTGGAGAAGGGTACAGCCAGAGTGAAGTTGCTGTTTTCTGCCCGTCTTGTGGCATAAAAGCTTGTTTCATGCTGTCCTCGAAGTAGATCCAAGTGTGGTACTTTGACAATATTAGCCTTGTACATAACAGTAAGGCCACCTACATCCCTCCTATGTTGAAGGCTCTGCTGAAATGACAGATCTATCCAGGATGGGTCCAGGCGAGAGATGAGACGTCTTGCTCTGTTCTCTACTCTGTCAAGCAGTCGCAGATGAGAGGGGGGGCAGGCACACCAAGAAAGTGGAGCATACTCAAGGTGCGAGCGTACTTGTGCCTCGTACAGAATCTTGCAACCCCTACTGCCAAGTAGAGGCGAGATACGGCGAAGTGCTGTAAGCTTCCTGGCTGCCTTGTTTGCAAGATTTACAACATGGTTCTTCATGGTTAGTTTGGAGTCAAATTTCTCCCCAAGGATATCAACTTCTTCTCCAGGTGCCAACACCCTCCCATTCATCCTTACTACTGCACCTGCATTACCATCATGGTGCCTAGAGACGATCATCATTTGCGTTTTCTCAGGTGCAAATGTTACTTGCCATCTATTTCCCCAAGCTGATATAGCTCTCAGCTGGTGATTGATGTAGCTTAGAGCAGCTGGCATTTCTTCTCTTGGATAAGTGAATGTCAGTGTGCAGTCGTCTGCATATGCATGTGATTCTGGGATGAGATGAAGAAGGTCGTTGAAGTAGACATTCCATAACAATGGTCCCAGCACACTTCCTTGTGGAACGCTTGCCCCAATAGGATGTCTTGCTGATTCCGTTCCATTGAGAACTACCCTTAGAGATCTACCATGAAGGTAATCACTGAGGAGACATAGCGTAGAGCCTGCAATTCCCAGTGCTTGAAGTTTTGCTAAGAGGCCCTGGTGCCACACCCGGTCGAAAGCGCCAGCATGTCCAATGCTACCACACAGCTGACTTTGGATTCATCCAGTGACTGGTGCCACTTAGTGGAGAGGTTTAACAACAGATCAGCAGCAGAGTAACCTTTCCCGAAGCCATATTGACGATCACAAAGTAGTGAGTGATAGTCAAAAAACTCTGTCATTTGTCTTGAGATTATTGTCTCAAGGACCTTACCAGTGATTGACAGGAGTGACACTGGTCTGTAGTTGCTGATTTCTGCTCTGCTCTTCTTTTTGTGAACAGGGACTACATTTGTCTCTTTCCATAGAGAGGGCCATTTACACTGTACTAGGCAGTGCTGAAAGATGCGAGTTAGAGGTGCTGCTAGCTGGTCTGCACATCTTCTCAGCAATCTTGGGCTCAACTTGTCTGGGCCCACAGCCTTTTTTTGGTCAAGCGATTTAAGAAGGAAATGCACCTCCTCCTGCCTTATTGTCACCACTGATAGTTTTGACACAGTTCTTGCAGCTAGCCAAGGAGGGTCCCTTGCTGGATCAGGAATTTGCATTTTGGTAGCAAAGTGTTCAGCAAAGAGGTCTGCCTTCTCTTGACTACTAGTAGAGGTGGTCCCATCCTGTCGATTTAGAGGTGGAATGAGTTCATCAGGCAGATAACATTGTCTGTCCTTGACCAGGGACCACCAGGTTTTGGAGCCTACCCTACCTGATGCTAGCTTTCTTTTAGTGTCCACCTCCCATTTAGCAATGGCCCACTTTTGAACGTCACCCATATGTCTACAGGCTTGCCTGTGCAAGTTCCTGTTATAGGTGGTAGGATGTCTCTTATACCTTCGCCATGCTTTGTACTTAGCAGTAGCAGCCTCTCTACAATGAAAGCCAAACCAAGGCTGATCTGTAGGCTTCGTCACATATTGCCGGTGAGGAATGTGTTCTTGTTGTAGATTAAGGATGTGTCCAGTGAAGGCTTTCACTTGGTTGTCAACATCCCCTTGGAGAAGAGCATTCCAATTGGTGGTGGCAAGCTCAGAGCGAAGGGCTGGCCAATCACCTCTTTCCCATAGCCAGGTTGTGCGTGTGGACTCCTCAACTCGTTCTGTTGGGATCTTAAGTGTCGTAAAAACAGCCTTGTGGTCAGACGATCCAACATAGCCGAGGGGTTGACAAGTGACTATGCCTTCTGCCAGATCACTCGCTACTGGGTCAAGGGAGGAGCCAGAGATGTGAGTTGGGAAATCAACAAAGTTTCTCATGTCAAACACTGCAAGAAGGTCATCAAAGTCCCTCTGTATAAGGTGCTGGTTGAGGTCACCAACAATTATGATATATTGACAGTTGTGTTGTAGCAGAAGGGAGTCAATATTTTCCATTAGGAAGTTGATGGGATCTGCATGTTGCCACTGAGGTCTGTACATTGCACATGCTAGTACAGAGGTACTAGTGTTTATGCAGAGCTTGAAGAACATCATTTCAAGATGTGTATGGGTGGCAACATCAATGTGCTGGGCATGAACACTGGGCATGACTTTGCATTTGGCGGGATTAAATTCGAGAAGCCAGTTGCTGGACCAGGTGTCCAGTCTGTCCAGGTCTCTTTGAAGTCCTGCCCGGTCCTTATCTGATTTAATTCTCCTCATTAACTTCACATCGTCTGCGAACAGGGACACTTCTGAGTCTAACCCTTCCATCATGTCGTTCACATATACCAAAAATAGCACTGGTCCTAGGACTGACCCCTGTGGGACCCCGCTCGTCACAGGTGCCCATTGTGATGCATCATTACGTACCATGACTCGTTGTTGCCTCCCTGTCAGGTATTCTCTGATCCATTGCAATACCCTTCCTGTTATATGAGCCTGATCCTCTAGCTTCTGCACTAATCTCTTGTGAGGAACTGTGTCAAAGGCCTTCTTGCAGTCCAAGAAGATGCAATCAACCCACCCCTCTCTCTCATGTCTTGCTTCTGTTACTTTATCATAAAACTCCAGAAGGTTTGTGACACAGGATTTTCCTTCCATGAATCCATGCTGTTTGGCGTTTATACTCTTGTCCTGTTCCAGGTGCTCCACCACTCTCCTCCTGATAATCTTCTCCATAACTTTGCATACTATACACGTCAGTGACACAGGTCTATAGTTTAGTGCCTCTTTTCTGTCTCCTTTTTTAAAAATGGGAACTACATTTGCCGTCTTCCATACCTCAGGTAGTTGCCCAGTTTCCAGGGACGTGTTGAAGATTGTGGTAAGTGGCACACACAACATATCCGCTCCCTCTCTAAGGACCCACGGAGAGATGTTATCCGGTCCCATTGCCTTTGAGGTATCGATGTCCCTTAGCAGTTTCTTCACCTCCTCCTCATCTGTATGCATGTCATCCAACACTTGTTGGTATATTCCTTGCTGGTGTCCCCATCTGGTCTGTCCCCCGAGAGGCCTTCCTGTCTCCACTGTAAATACTTCCTTAAATCTCATGTTGAGCTCCTCACATACCTCTTGATCGTTTCTTGTGAGTTCCCCACCTTCTTTCCTCAGCCTTATCACCTGGTCTTTGACTGTTGTCTTCCTCCTAATGTGGCTATACAGCAGTTTCGGGTCAGACTTGACTTTCGATGCTATGTCATTTTCGTACTGTCGCTGGGCCTCCCTCCTTATCTGTGTGTACTCGTTTCTGGCATGTGTGTGTGTGTGTGTGTGTGTGTGTGTGTGTGTGTGTGTGTGTGTGTGTGTGTGTGTGTGTGTGTGTGTGTGTGTGTGTGTGTGTGTGTGTGTGTGTGTATGTGAGTGAGTGAGTGAGTGAGTGAGTGTTAGTGTTATATTATATTATATATATAATAAAAAGAAAAAATGCTAAGCCCATGGATGCTTTACTAAGCCATCTCATGATTTCAGCAAGCAATATACAGTCACTGTGTTTGATTAGAACAGTCTGAATATTATTATTTGGCATAGCAAAGTATTTATGGCATGACTGAGGTAGTACATCTGCCATGGGCCAGTAGGGATACACCTACAGCATAATACAAAGAACACTTGGATTTGTTCCTTTATCAAAATTTGCTCTAAATCATGAGCTATGACTTGAAACAAATTATGGATATGGTTTAGGGTATATGAATAATAGACTTCAAGTTTTGAAGTTGACAGGGGTTCCAGGAAAGAGGCTAAGACTGCTGGAGTGTCGGTCCATAACTGGTGTTCCTTTCAGGAAGCAGAGACCATAGAGCACCTTAGGAACAACCTGGCAGTGGATGAACATTACTGCGATGAGGACTTCCCTGCAGATAATACATCTCTCTTCTTCTCCAGTCGTGTTGATCCCGACGTTGAGTGGAAGAGGCCCTATGTGAGTCTTTAAGGGGAGGAGCAGCATTTAGGAATTTTTATTAATAATAATCAAATTCCAATTAATTATTTATTGTAAGTTACAAAGGTGGTAACTAGTGTAAACTAGAGGTTTCATGAAGCTTGCCTAAAAATAATAAGAGAAAAAATAAATTAATGGTTTTTGATAGAGCAACACATCAGTAAAATTTCTACCAATTGGTAATGCTTAGGATGTTCTAGTTTACTCTAAATGAACAGAATTGTAGAGAACTTATTGAACAATATAGTATCATTACATTGTATACAAAAAAAATTCTTAATTTTGAATGTTTTTTTGTGTTGGTATTTTAAAATAAATAAATCATAAATGGGAAAGACTATTACAGATGCGTTTTGTAATAGTCTGTAACAATCATGACAATCTGTTTATGAATAACAAGGAAAACTTTGCTAATAGGAGAATAAATTTTGAGGGAAAACAATAATTAATTACCTGTGAGAGTCCATGTATGTGAAACACCTTAAGTCATGAGCACAAGCGACATCTTTCCATTCAAGATTAAAAGAGTTACTGAGTCCCTAGGCCCTGACAACATCTCCACAGTAGCTTCAGAAGATGCCATGTAGTGTATTTTATAAACACTGACCAAAAACTAACAATATTTGGAAAAAATACAAATACAGCCTCTCCTTACTGAATGACAGGGTTCTGTTCTTAAGAGTAGGTTGGTAAGCGAATTGGTCGTTAAGCGAGGAGCACATTGTACTGGTGGTGGGTTTGTATCCAGGGCCGGATTAAGAAGTCTCCGGGCCCTAGGCTATTCAGATTGGCGGGGTCCCTTTGAGTTACGGGTAAGCGAAGCGACCCCTTCCAGCTTGGGGGTGGGGGTCGGTGTGAGCCTGTTTAAGGTCTAATTAAATACATTCTGGCTATTTAGATTAAATTTAATAGGGAAAGTGCATCAAGACAACCAAAACCATTTACCAACAGCCATTTTAACTATCTTGTTAAATTATGCATTTTAAAGAGAATAAACTCAAGACAGCATAGTATTACTAGATTAGGCTATTAAAGTAGTGACATCATGTACCTATTATATTCAGCATAACCACTACAGCACTATTATTCCCTTTATAAATCAATGACCATTATTGTTATCATTGCATCATGCATAAGACTATCAAATCATATAAACTCAAGAAAGTAAAGAATTGTTTATATTCACAGGCACTTCTTAAATAAATTTTTTTCTGGATTTCATATTGGCAAAATCATCAATTATATTCTGAAAATCAATATTTCTTGTTAGATCAGACTCAATGGTCAACAAGGCTAGGTTACACAATTTGTCTTGGCTCATTGTTGAACGGAGCTGGTTTTTCACTCTTTTCAAAACAGAAAATGAACGTTCTCCTTCACAGTTAGAAGCTGAAAGTGTTAGGTAAAGGCGATACACTATGTCAACATTAGGGAAGGTTTCTGAGATACCTGCATTTCTTAAATGTTTCAAAGCAGCTGAGGGCGCACATTTTTCAGGTGGAGCTTTAATCAGATTCATATACCCAGAAAAATGAACTATTTCTTCAACAAATGTGTCCTGAACATCTGCTGAAAGGTGTTGTTACAACTTTAATGCAGCTTCTCTCAATTCTGCATCTGGCATAGTAGTAATTTTGAACAGAAATCCAAACTTGTCATTGAGATTCTGGTAGATTTCTTTTCTTTTCACCAATTCTGTAATCAGTGAATCCAGAATGACGAAGTATGTAGCTGTCTTACATTTCTGCCTTGGTAGCAACACAATTTCATTGTCTGGCACTTCAAAATTGCGTTTCCTCTTCCTTGACCGCTGATGATCAGCCCGGTAACTGTAGTCTTTCACCAGCAGTTTAGCTTTCTCTTCAAACATTTCAAAAGCTTCATCATTGCGAAGTGAGCTTACAAATTCCACTAAGCCTGCATAGAGGTTAGCACAAGTAGCCATTTCAATTTCAATTTTCTGAAGTGTCTTGTTCGTGGCATTTAACCGTTCCAGTATACAGTCCCAAAGCACACAGAGTAAGGCCAATTCAAATCTTCCAATTTTGATGCTAAGCTGGCTGCTTCGCTTCTTGTAGTTGCTGTCTGGTCTTCATCCTCTGCTATTTGGATCAAAGCAGAACGTATTTCAGCAAAGCTGTCTTTCAAAGCATGTGTTGCATCATGCTGTGCTGACCACCTTGTTGTTGATAATGATTTGATGACATCTCCATGAATGGTTGACTTGAGTATACTCCACCGATAGGTTGAAGCAGAGAAAAAATTAAAGAGTGCTTGTAAAAGTCCAAAAAATGAAACTGCAGCGACACAACACTCCGCAGCACATGACCCAACAAGATTAAGAGAATGTGCTGAGCAGGGCACATATTCAGCAAGTGGGTTGATTTGCTTGATACGGGCTTGCAATCCATTATATTTACCCGACATGTTACTTGCATTGTCGTAGCTCTGGCCACGGCAATCCATAATAGAGAGATCATGTTCAAGCAGAGTATCCAGTACTACATTCATCATTGTTTCTCCATCATGGCCTGAAAGAGGAATGAATTTTATAAAGCGCTCTACAGGCTTACCACTGGAGTTGACAAAGCAAACAATGAATGTCAATTGATCTGTATGTGAAATATCTGGTGTTGAATCTACACTTATTGCAAAGTATTTTGCAGTTTTATTTTATTTCATTATTTATTTTTGTTTTGATTAATTTTTAAAAATCAATTTTACTCTCCAAACACTTGAACTTTTTAGGTAGGGACCCCTTTGCACTTGCACCATGTGCGCAGTCTTGGATGAGCCCCTGAACCCCTTGGACTGCGGGGCCCCCAAATGCGCGGGGCCCTAGGCAAATGCCTAGTTTGCCTATGCGGTAATCCGGCCCTGTTTGTATCAACCATCTTTAGATATTTTTTTAATGTCACCTTTGCACCATTTATAACATTTATGGTATAGTGGACCCTCGGTTATCGGCCATTCTGGATATCGGCCGATTCTGATTTCGGCTGCTTTTTTGGCTGAAATTCTGTCCCGGATTTCAGCCATCAACTCAGAAATCGGCCTTATTGAACGCATCAGCCTGCCACTCTGCCACGTTTGTGAGTCAGTCTGGCTGTGTCTCTCGGTGAGTGAGCAACACTCCACGCATTCATCCAAACATCTCGTCATAATCCATTTTTTTGTGGTTGTTTATTGAGTGCGACTGCGAAATAAGCCACCATGGGCCCAAAGAAAGTGCCTAGTGCCACCAGCCCTTTTGTAAAGGGGTGAGAGAGAGAGGGGAGAATGTGCCTTCTTCAGTGATTCTATGATATGTACGATACTAAAGCAGCAGGAGTCGATAAAGGCCATAGTGCCAGCCAGCGATAAAGTGTAGCATTAACAGTGTAGCAAGTAAGTTAAGCAATTAAGTGTTAGAAAAAGGATGACACAAAACTCTTCCAATGTTGTTGGAGGTGTATAGGGCCACTGACAACATGTGCCGCCCTGCATATCTTCCACCACCCTAAACCTCTGCTATCATCTCAATAACCACTTTATTTCTTTACGTTCTCCACAATAGCCACTTTATTTCTTTACATTCTCTATTATGTTTTTATACAATATTTCTTATTTATAAATTATCTACATTGTTTCAATGTGACTAGTGGTGTTTCAGTGTGACTAGTAGTATGATTAGTGGCAGTGGCTGCTGCCACTGCCACCACCACCACTATATCATGTATGTATGTTTCTATGTTATTAATATTGTTTATTATGTTATATTAGATGAATTGTGATAGATAAATAAGCTGTAGAGTTGATATTAGTATCTATGGAAAATTTCCTAGGGGTGTTACCTGTACGTACCTCAACATTACATGCATATGAGTAATCTCATTGGGAGACAACAACTATATTGTTTACCGTAGTCACCCCGTGTAGACATGTGAGAAAACTTAACCACCTCTGGTCACTGCAGGTGGCTCCTTTGACATTCACAATCTTATCCATATCTCTCCGAGACCAGTAAAATTGGATAGCACCCACAAGTACGGCGCTACTAATTAATTGTGGACTGTATAGATTATATTAGTTTAACTGAATGAAGGGGGGGGGGTAGGATACACATGGATATATCCATCAAGGAAAAACACTTGTACATAATCCCACCACTTACCAGATATTCTCTGGTGGTCACTTGAAGTAGCTGGATCACCCATAACCTATCCAATTACAACATACCTAACTGGCCAGTATCAGTCTGCTATAACTAGAAGGGTTACTTAACTGTGGGTGATTGATGCTCCTTATTTCCTCCATTCACCATCACATTTCGATGTCCTGCTACACAGACATGGTTCTTATTCCAGCAGGACGAGGTATCCATTGGTTTGTCCCGGTTTAGAAGTCGTGACTCCATAAAAACTTCACTATCCTCGAGACAGGAACACGAGATAAACAGATGCTCACTCTGAGAACGGCGACTCATTTCACTTCACACATTCTCTTAACTTGGTGTTATTATCACTGATTACTTCTTAGCCCACCATACGGTTTAATGTCTCCTAAGTATTATACACATTGGAGACCACTCCATTAAGAAATGAGACTGATGAGTGATGATTAAACCACGGGTATTTTTCCCCGGGACACAGTCCATGGCGACGCGCCAGTCACCCCCGGTCCTACCATTATTCACTCATTTTACCACTTTATTACGGTGGTCCCGTAAATCACATTCCCTCACTCTTCACCAGGAACAGTTACGACACTTCCTATTATGAAGTGAGGCCTATATTAATCCTTAGGCCGCCGTGAACGCCAATTTCCTGGTCCCATGTTTTCACAGCCTCTTCACTACATTCAAAACACTCCCACCGCCCCCCAGTCTCCATTCACTCCTATCAAACATGCTCACGCATGCCTGCTGGAAGTCCAAGCCCCTTGCACACAAAACCTCCTTTACCCCCTCCCTCCAACCTTACCTACCCCGCCTTCCTTCCACTACAGACTGATACACTCTTGAAGTCATTCTGTTTTGCTCCATTCTCTCTACATGTCCGAACCACCTCAACAACCCTTCCTCAGCCCTCTGGACAACAGTTTTGGTAATCCCGCACCTCCTCCTAACTTCCAAACTACGAATTCTCTGCATTATATTCACACCACACATTGCCCTCAGACATGACATCTCCACTGCCTCCAGCCTTCTCCTCGCTGCAACATTCATCACCCATGCTTCACACCCATATAAGAGCATTGGTAATATTTTGGTTTTCGGCCTTTTCGGATTTAGACTGACCTTCTGGAAAGGATTATGGCTGATAACCGAGGGTCCACTGTATTTTTAAATGTTTATGCAGTAGTAGTGTACTGTGTATTGTAATAAACAGAATAGAGGAAATCAGCTCTAATATACATTATTTTGGTATGCATACTGGTCAGAGAGTCCGTCATAAGTCCGAGTCATCAGTAAACGAGTACATCACTAAGTGAGGGGAGGCTGTACTCCTTTTATTCTACTGATTGGGTACAAGAAACTGCTCATTTACTTATTTCAGCTACCTAATAAAATGGTAATAAATTGGTAATTTGGCCAATTTCACACAAAATTCAAGAAAGGAATATTTCAAAATAGGATCCAGAATAAACAATGCAGACATTCCTGGCACTAGAAGAAAATTTTCTCCATTTGTTAGTCACATACTGTATATATATATATACAGTGGACCCCCGGTTATCGGCTGTAATCCGTTCCAGAAGGTCGGCCAATAACTGAAATGGTCAAAAACCGAATTAATACTTCCCATAAGAATTAATGGAAATACAATTTATCTGTTCCAGACAAAAGTATTCACAAAAAATAATTTTTTTAACAATTATGTAAGTATTACATACCTTTATTGAAGGCTAATGCTGGCTTTTGGAAGATAGGGAAGAGGAAAGAGGGAGGAGTTAGTGTTTGGAAGGGGAATCCCCCTCCATAAAGATTTTAGGTAGCAAAGCCTTCTCTGGGGTTACTTCCCTTCTTTGTCTTTTAATGCCACTAGGACCAGCTTCAGAGTCACTGGACCCCTGTCTCACAAAATAACTGTCCAGAGTGCTCTGTTTCTGGCATCTCTTTAAGATTTCCCCGAAGTGGGACAAGGTTTTGTCACTAAACATGTTGCAGATATGGTTTGTTTCAGCTTTGTCAGGGTGGTGTTTCTCTACAAAAGCTTGCACCCTAGTCCACATTGCACACACCTCTTTAATCCCTGAAGAAAGCACCTCCTTCACTCCCTCTTCCTCCTCCTCTGAAGCAAGTTCCTCAGCTGCAGTCTCTTGCTGTTCAAGTTAAAGCTCTTGCAGTTCTTCAGTGGTTAGCTCTTCCCTGTGGTCCTCCACCAACTCTTCCACATCCTCGCCACTCACCTCCAACCCCAGAGACTTCCCCAGTGCCACAATAGAGTCCACAGGGTCGGCAGGGTCAGGGGTCAGGGTCAGCCTCAAACCCTTCAAAATCCCTCTCGGACACAATCTGGCCACAATTTTCTCCAAGCATAGTTCAAAGTCCTAAGAGCATAAGCCTTACCTATAAGGCTTATGCAATGGAGGATAGTGAAGCGATTCCTCCAGAACTCTCTTAGGGCCAACTGAGTGTCCGATGTCACTTCAAAGCACTTTTGAAACACTGCTTTTGTGTAGAGTTTTTTGAAGTTAGAAATGACCTGCTGATCCATGGGCTGGAGGAGAGGAGTGGTGTTAGGAGGCAAGAACTTCACTGTGATGAAACTGAAGTCCCTAAACACTTGGTCTTGCAAGTCTGGAGGATGTGCAGGAGCATTGTCCAGTAATAGGAGACACTTGAGTGGCAATTTCTTTTCCAGGAAGTATTTTTTCACATTTGGACCAAACACATCATTAACCCACTCTGAAAATTTGCCTTGTGACCCATGCCTTATGATTAGCTTTCCACATCACACACAATCTATTCTTCATGACATTGTTTTTCTTGAACACACTGGGATTTTCTGAGTGATACACGAGTAAAGGCTTCACTTTGAAATCCCCACTAGCATTACCACACAACAAGAGAGTAAGCCTGTCTTTCATAGGCTTGTGTCCTGGCAATGCCTTTTCCTCCTGGGTAATGTAGGTCCTGTTTGGCATTTTCTTCCAAAACAGGCCTGTTTTGTCACAATTGAATACTTGTTGGGGTTTGAATCCTTCAACCTCTATGTACCCCTGGAATTCCTGCACAAATTTTTCAGCCGCACATTTGTCAGAACTTGCTGCCTCACCATGCCTTACAACACTGTGTATGCCACTACGCTTCTTAAATCTATCAAACCATCCTTTGTTGGCCATAAATTCACAAACTGCAGTACTTGTTCCAGGCATTTTCTTTGCAAGATCCTCATGCACCTTCCTGGCCTTCTCACAAATAATCGACTCCACAACACTGTCTCCCACTAATTCTTTTTCCTTAATCCACAATAATAATAACTTTTCCATCTCTTCCATTATTGGTGGCCTTTGTTTAGTTAGAAAAGTTACCCCTTTTGCAACATTAGCATCTTTGATTTGTTCTTTCTTTGCCAGGATGGATGTAATTGTTGATTTATTCTTGCTGTACATTATGGCAAGTTCCACCACCTTCATAACACTCTCAAACTTTTCTTTCACTTCACTCTTAAATTCCATGGTGTTTCTCACTTTCTTTACCACAGGAACTTCCTTTGGAGCCATGGTTACTTATTTCAAAATTGCACGGCAAAAAAAAAAAAAACACTAAAAACAATGGAAAACAAGTGAAATGTTTGGATGTATGAGCAGAAGCTTCCTCAGCCACCGAGAGACAAAGCCAAACTGATGCGCAAGCGGCCCCAGGCGGTGGATGGACACATCCCAAATGGCCGATCACTGAATTATCGGCTGTTAACCAGGCACCGAAAAACCGGCCGATAACCGGGTGCCAAAAAACCGGCCAAAAAGTGAGTTGGCCAAAAACAGAACCGGCTGATAACCGGGGGTCCACTGTAATAATTACTAAAAAGAATAAGAAGAAAATTGTCAAAGTGGGAAGTCTGAATGTGCGTGGATGTTGTGCAAATGATAAGAAAGAGATGATTGTGGATGTTATGAATGAATGTTATGAATGGCTTTAAGTGAAACAAAGCTGAAGGGGGTGGGTGAGTTTCATTGGAGAGGAATAAATGGGATTAGGTCAGGGGTTTCAAATAGAGTTAGAGCTAAAGAAGGAGTAGCAATAATGTTGAAGGATAAGCTATGGCAGGAAAAGAAGGACTATAAATGTATTAATTCAAGGATTATGTGGAGTAAAATAAAAGTTGGATGTGAGAAGTGAGTTATAGTAAGCATATATGCACCTGGGGAAGAGAGAAGTGTAGAGGAGAGAGAGAGAGAGATTTTGGAAAATGTTGAGTGAATGCGTGGGGATTTTTGAACCAAGTGTGAGAGTACTTGTGGTTGGGGATTTAAATGCTGAAGTGGGTAAAAATGTTGTGGAGGGAGTAGTAGGTAAATTTGGGGTGCTAGGGGTAAATGAAAATGGGGAGCCTTTAATTGAGCTATGTGTAGAAAGAAGTTTGGTAATAAGTAATACATATTTTATGTAAAAGAGGATAAATAAATATACAAGGAATGATATAGCACGTAATGAAAGTAGTTTGTTAGATTATGTATTGGTGGATAAAAGGTTGATGTGTAGGCTCCAGGATGTACACGTTTATAAAGGGGCAACTGATATATCGGATCATTATCTAGTTGTAGCTACAGTTAGAGTAAGAGGTAGATGGGACAAGAGGAAAATGGCAACAACAAGTAAGAGGGAGGTGAAAGTGTATAAACTAAGGGAGGAGGAAGTTCGGGTGAGATATAAGCAACTATTGGCAGAAAGGTGGACTGGGTTGAAGACGGTTGGAATAGTTTTATTAGAATGTGGGGCAGAAGTTTGTGATTATAGGAGGGTGGGTGCAGGAGGAAAGAGGAGTGATTAGTGGAATGATGAAGTAAAGGGTGTGATAAAAGAGAAAAAGGTAGCTTATGAGAGGTTTTTACAAAGCATAAGTGTTATAAGAAGAGTAGAGTACAGTGGACCCCCGGTTAACGATATTTTTTCACTCCAGAAGTATGTTCAGGTGCCAGTACTGACCGAATTTGTTCCCATAAGAAATATTGTGAAGTAGATTAGTCCATTTCAGACCCCCAAACATACACATACAAAAGCACTTACATAAATACACTTACATAATTGGTCACATTCGGAGGTAATCGTTATGCGGGGGTCCACTGTATATGGAGAGTAAAAGAAAGGTGAAGAGAGTGGTGAGAGAGTGCAAAAGGAGAGCAGATGATAATGGGAGAGGCACTGTCAAGAAATTTTAATGAAAGTAAGAAAAAATTTTGGAGTGAGTTAAGAAAGCCTAGGGAATGAATGGATTTGTCAGTTACAAACAGAGTAGGGGAGTTAGTAAATGGGGAAATGGAGGAATTGGGTAGATGGCGAGAATATTTTGAGGAACTTTTAAATGTCGACGAAGAAAGGGAGGCGGTAATTTCATGCACTGGCCAGGGAGGTACACCATCTTTTAGGAGTGAAGAAGAGCAGGATGTGAGTCTGGGGGAGGTGCGTGAGGCACTACGTACAATGAAAGGGGTAAAACAGCTGGAACTGACGGGATCATGACAGAAATGTTAAAAGCAGGGGGGGACAGTGTTGGAGTGGTTGGTATTTTTGTTTAATTAATGCATGAAAGAGGGGAAGGTACCTAGGGATTGGCGGAGAGTGTGTATAGTCCCTTTATATAAAGGGAAGGGGGACAAGATATTGTAAAAATTAGAGGAATAAGTTTACTGAGTATACCAGGAAAAGTGTACGGTAAGGTTATTATTGAAAGAATTAGAGGTAAGACAGAATGTAGAACTGTGGATGAGCAAGGAGGTCTTAGAGTGGGTAGGGGATGTGTAGATCAAGTATTTACATTGAAGCATATATGTGAACAGTATTTAGATAAAGGTAGGGAAGTTTTTATTGTATTATGGATTTAGAAAAGGCATATGATAGAGTGGATAGGGAGGCAATGTGGGAGATATTCAAATTCAAATTCAAAGTTTATTCTCTATAAGGATTACAATGCTGAGTTCACAGAATTTGTTTATTGTGTGGTTTACATGTAGTAAGGTACTAAATACAGAGGGTGCCACTAGAACACCTAGCATGGCTAGGCATTTCGGGCAGACTTGGATTAATTCTTAAATTTAAAATATTACAAATTATGAGGTAAGTTGGTATTATGGCTAAGTGACTAAATACTGTTTGTGAGTTTAGCAATGTGAATGCTTTTGTTTTGGCACAATACATAGTTTCAGTATTGGAGTATCACAGGCCAACTTATGACTAGTTAGGATTCATCATTTTAAGATTGAGATTGATATTTCTGTTTATGGTCAAATGGGTGAGTGAGTGTAAGTGTGAACCACCAGGTGGTATTCGTGTAATTAGTTGACGGGGTGTATCAGGGAGATAAGATGTTTTCTAATGGTAGTTTTGAAGGTGATGAATGTGTCTGCAGTTCTAGAGTTTTCAGGTAGGGTGTTCCAGATTTTAGGGCCTTTGACATACATTGAATTTTTGTAAAGGTTTAGTCGGACACGGGGAATGTCATAGAGATGTTTGTGTCTGGTGTTATGCCTATGGGTTCTGTCAGGACTATCAAGAAAGTGTTTTAGGTCAAGGTTAATATTGGAATTTAAGGTCCTGTAGATGTAGATTGCACAGTAGTAAGTGTGAATGTACTGAACAGGGAGTAAGTTTAGATCTGTGAAGAGTGGGGGGGTGTGTTGCCAGGGATGGGATTTAGTGATTATTCTTACTGTGGCTTTTTGTTGGGTTATTATTGGCTTTAGGTGTGTTGCTGCAGTTGATCCTCAAGCACAAATAGCCTAGGTGAGGTATATATATATGGAATAGGTGGTAAGTTACTAAATGCTGTTAAGAGTTTTTATGAGGATAGCGAGGCTCAAGTTAGGGTGTGTAGAAGAGAGGGAGACTACTTCCTGGTAAAAGTAGGTCTTAGACAGGGATGTGTAATGTCACCATGGTTGTTTAATATATTTATAGATGGGGTTGTAAAAGAAGTAAATGCTAGGGTGTTCGGGAGAGGGGTGGGATTAAATTATGGAGAATTAAATACAAAATGGGAAGTGACAGTTACTTTTTGCTTATGATACTGTGCTTATGGGAGATTCTAAAGAAAAATTGCAAAGGTTAGTGGACGAATTTGGGAGTGTGTGTAAAGGTAGAAAGTTGAAAGTGAACATAGAAAAGACTAAGGTGATGAGGGTATCAAATGATTTAGATAAAGAAAAATTGGTTATCAAATTGGGGAGGAGGAGTATGGAAGAAGTGAATGTTTTCAGATATTTGGGAGTTGACGAGTCAGCGGATGGATTTATAAAGGATGAGGTTAATCATAGAATTGATGAAGGAAAAAAGGTGAATGGTGCATTGAGGTATATGTGGAAGCAAAAAATGTTATCTATGGAGGCAAAGAAGGGAATGTATGAAAGTATAGTAGTACCAACACTCTTATATGGGTGTGAAGCTTGGGTTGTAAATGCTGCAGCAAGGAGGCAGTTGGAGGCAGTGGAGATGTCCTGTCTAAGAGCAATGTGTGGTGTAAATATTATGCAGAAAATTCGGAGTGTGGAAATTATGAGAAGGTGTGGCGTTAATAAAAGTATTAGTCAGAGGGCTGAAGAGGGTTTGTTGAGGTGGTTTGGTCATTTACAGAGAATGGATCAAAGTAGAAAGACATGGAGAGCGTATAAATCTGTAGGGGAAGGAAGGTGGGGTAGGGGTTGTCCTCGAAAAGGTTGGAGAGAGGGGGTAAAGGAGGTGTTGTGGGCGAGGGGTTTGGACTTCCAGCAAGCGTGCGTGAGCGTGTTAGATAGGAGTGAATGGAGACAAATGGTATTTGGGACCTGACAATCTGTTGGAGTGTGAGCAGGGTAATATTTAGTGAAGGGATTCAGGGAAACCGGTTATTTTATATAACCGGACTTGAGCCCTGGAAATGGGAAGTACAATGCCTGCACTTTAAAGGAGGGGTTTAGGATATTGGCAGCTTGGAGAGATATATTGTGTATTTTTATACGTATATACTTCTAAACTGTTGTATTCTGGGCACCTCTGCAAAAACAGTGATTATGTGTGAGTGAGGTGAAAGTGTTGAATGATGATGAAAGAATTTTCTTTTTGGGGATATTCTTTCTCTTTGGGTCACCCTACCTTGGTGGGAGACGGCCGACTTGTTGAAAATAAATATATATATATATATATATATATATATATATATATATATATATATATATATATATATATATATATATATATATATATATTATATGTTTTTTTATTTATTATCACACTGGCCGATTCCCCCAGGGGGGTTTGGGAACGTTCGCGCCTTTTGCCAGAGGAGTGATTTTTTGGTGGGTTTGGACAGTCCCCAGGATTTTTCCCGGTGTAAAACTGATTTTCCCGCCTGCATTCCAGGGGAAAACAGGTTTTGGGAAACCCCGGGGGCCCCAGTAATTGAGGGTTTTTTCCCCCCATATGCGGGGGAAGGGTGCTCTACATTTTCAGGGCAGCAACCAACCCCCCGAAAGGTGCTGTTGTGTGGCAAACCCCGCCCCAGATAGAACAATGACCCAAAAAGGCTACCCTGGGTTGGGCCCCCTAGTTTTAAGGTTTTCATTTTCCATTCCCGTCATTTTTTCTAGCAGATGCGATTGATACAATGTTATGGGTCCTTTAAGGGGGAGATTCCAATAATGAGGATAATGAGGGGAAAAATTTTCCCGGCCTGACCCCGACAACAACCTGAACTTCCCGCACCCAATCCAAAATTAACCCAAAAAAAGGGGGGATCCAAAATGGTTGGGGTCCTTCCAAGAAAAACAGCAAGGTGAAACTGCCTTCACACTATACCATTCACTTTATATATCCATACCTCACCCATGGTTTGGTTTTGGGGGGGAACTGCAGCAACACACCCAAAGCCAATAATAACCAAACAAAAAGCCGCAGTAAGAATAATCATTTAAACCCATCCCCGGCAAAAACACCCCACTCTTTATGATGTAAACCTTTCTCCCCGTTTAATAAATCCACACTTTCTTTCTGTGCAACACATCTACAGGACCTTAAATTCCAAAAATTAACCTTTTACCTAAAATGCTTTTTTTTGATAGTTGTGATAGAACCCAAGGAAAACACCAACAAAAATCTCTATGGGAAATTCCCCGTCCCGACTAAACCTGACAAAAAATTTAATGAGTAAAAGGCCCCCAAAAATTAAACAATTTTCCTGAAAATTTCCCAAAAATGGGAAAACATTCATACCCTTTTTAAAAATACCAAAAAGAAAACATCTTATCTCCCTGATACACCCCGGTCAACAATAATAATAAAATACCTGGTGGTTCACACTTACACTCACTCACCCCTTTGACCATAAACAGAAAATAATCTCAATCTCAAAATAATAAACCCAACTAGTCATAATTTGGGCCGGGTGAAAATTCCAATCCCGAAATTATGATAGTGCCAAAACAAAAGATTCACATTGCAAACTCACAACTGATTTAGTCATTTAAAACCAAATACCAACTTATCTCAAAATTTTTGTAACTTTTTAAAAACCCAAGATTTAATAAAAGTCTGCCCAAATGCCTAGCAATGCTGGGCCCTTTAGTGGTACACTCAAATTTTTAAATTTTTTTTTAATAAAAACTACAAAAATAATTTTGAAAACTCAGCATTGTAATACTTATAGAGAATAAAGTTTAAATTTTTAAATTTTAAATGATCACCCCAGGTTTTTATGTTGGTTTTTCCCTTTTTTTTGGGCCAGAATTTTTTTTAAAAATTGATGAAGTTTTAATTTATGTTTATATATTAGAAATTGAAATTTCTCACCCAAATTTCATATTGTTTTCTGCAGCCCACGGGAAAGTTTTTGGTTTAAAACCCGTTTCGGAGCCTTGCAGTGTCGGGGCGGAAGGTCTTGTGTGCTCCGGTGAAGGGAACTGAAGACCCCATTGAGCAACTTTACCAAACTTGGGAAAAAATGAGGGAGCGGATGGAAAGGGCGATTGACCGGGGGGAAAAAGGGGTTTCGAGTCCTCCCGGGAGCCCTCAGGTCAAGAAGGGATCGGGCGTGGCTGGACAGGGGACCAGGTTGACGCACCCGGAAGACGAAGGAAAGCCAGAAACATGAAGAAGAAAAAACGGGGAAATTCCTGTGGAAACCCCAACGATTCTCGGTGCTACCCACGCACGTGAGCGACACCGGACGCCACGACAACCAAAAACAAGGAAGGTGAATATTGTTGTTGTTGGGGATAATTAGAAACAGGGATAGGGCCTTGAAGGACGGGAGTGGAGAGACAGGGGGTCTTTTTTCCTGGGGCGGGGAGGGAGGAATTGTTAAGGGCTGACAACATCATGAACGGAAGGGATCCTGGAGTTTACCTGAGGGGTTCCGGGCCGCCGCCAGCCCGGGAGACCAGGCCCCCCGGTGGATCAGAGCCGATCAACCAGGTTTGCCCCCTGGCCGCACGCGAAACCAACGGAGGGAGCCACAGCCCCGGTTTGATCCGAACTGACCCCCCCATTATTTCCCAAAAAGGGAGGAAATGATGTAGGAAAACCCAGAAGTGGGGGATTTATTTGGGGTTCAGGAAACAGCTTAAATTAATTGGGAAGAAGGGGGCGCCCTGTTTTTGTGGCATTTTCCAACAAGGGGGTGTTTGGGAATGAATGGTTGTCCAGGGGAATTGGTATTAATTGTTGGCTGGATAAACACTGTAAGGATAATGCAAACCCTTCCCTTGAGAACTGGGGGCAACATCTATGGCCGAATGAAAAAAGCAGATGGGGGTTTTACTTATCCAGGGGAGGTGTGGGTTTTTCTAAAATGGAGGGGGTTAGACTTTAAACTAGGGTTGGTTAGAGGTATGGGGTTTTGAAAAAGATAAATAAAGATGGAAAATTTTTGACTTATGCCTGATAAAGCAACTAATTTTAACTGGGCATATAACTCTGCAATGATAATTTTTGGGAAAATTTTAAAAACAAAGATGAAAAGGGAAAAAGTGCAGAAGAAAAAAAAGATCATTTTTATGCTAACAGTCGAAGGGCAAGAAATAAAATTAATGAACCACGTTTTTCAGCATTTCTGGGAAAATTTTATATCATTGCATTAACTGAAACGGAAGGGTTTAAAGAGTCAGATAAACGCTGGGTAATATTCAGGGGTTTAAGTTGTTCAGTGTGGGTAGATGTAAAGGGGGGGGGAGGAAGTAATTCCGGAAAATAACTGTTGCATAAAAAAAGGGATAAAAAAAAGATGGAGCAGTAACAGAGTCTGTTTGGGGAGAGTTGTGGAGGGTCAAAAAAAATAATTTAGGTGTAAATACGACCTCCGGGCTTGACACGATAGAGGGAGACTTTTGGGACGAAATTGTTGGGCCGGACACAGAAAATAGTCATAGGGGACTTTAATTTTATAAATTGACGGGAATTTTGACAGGCAATCTGAGTCCAGTGATTTTAGGGAAACATTTCAGACTTTTTTTAAACAGAGCTGAAACCACCGGGGTAAAATTTGCTAGACCACTGTCAAATAAGGAAACACTAGGAAAAATCTGAGATCACTGAAGAGCTTGGGAAATGATCACAAACCATCACTTTTTGATTAATTTGGGGAAAGCAAGAATAATGATAATACAGAAAACCCGATTTTTGTTCTATTATAATGGGCTTAGGGGAAAATCTGTCAACTTGATTGGGGTTATCTAGCTAATGATTTTATTGACGATAATCATTTATGAATATGAAGGGATTGCTTTTTTGATTGTTTTTTAATGTAATGCCCAAGATATACATTTCCCAGAGAAAATTAGGGCTAAATAACGATCCCAAAATTTTAAAAGGGGGTAAAGCATTATTAGGGGAGAAAAATTATAGGCGCATGAAGAGGAGAGGTTAACCCACACCAAATGTTTATTTAAAAAAGAATGAAAAAAGGGATTAGAAAGGCTAAATGACTATGAAATTAGATCAATAATAAAGACTAACAAAGGTTCTTTCAAGGATAGGGCGAAGGTGAGGAAAAAATAGGACCCCTGGAAAAATGGGAATGGGAATGAGGGTAATGAACTGGAAATGTGTTCCCTTTTTTTAATGATATTTTTTCGTTTTACAAGGAAGATTTAAAAAGGGTCCATAATTAAAAAATTATTTAGTTCCTGATGAATTTGTTAACAATATTATTCAAGGGAAAGGTTATTAAACAGAAAACTGAAAAAAAATAAGTCCCCGGGGCCCAATGAGTTGTTTTCCAGGGTACTTAAGGAATGCAAGATGGGGCTTAGTCGCCATTAACCCTTTCAGGTCCCCCAGTTTACGGGGTTTTTAGGTCCAAAACCAGAAAACCACCCCAAAAATTCAGCTCAAATTTTTTCAAAAGCCTTTATAGGGGTCATTGGGGAATTTGATAAA
>NC_091352.1:176597-200737 GCF_038502225.1 Cherax quadricarinatus | reverse complement strand
ACGAGCCACAGCCCGGCTGGTCAGGTACCGACTTTAGGTGCCTGTCCAGTGCCTGCTTGAAGACAGCCAGGGGTCTATTGGTAGTCCCCCTTATGTATGCTGGGAGGCAGTTGAACAGTCTCGGGCCCCTGACACTTATTGTATTATCTCTTAACGTGCTAGTGACACCCCTGCTTTTCATTGGGGGGATGTTGCATCGTCTGCCAAGTCTTTTGCTTTCGTTGTGAGTGATTTTCGTGTGCAAGTTCGGTATTAGTACCTCTAGGATTTTCCAGGTGTATATAATCATGCATCTCTCCCGCCTGCATTCCAGGGAGTACAGGTTCAGGAACGTCAAGCACTCCCAGTAATTCAGGTTTTTAATCTCCGTTATGCGCGCCGTGAAGGTTCTCTGTACATTTTCTAGGTCAGCAATTTCACCTGCCTTGTAATGGGCTGTTAGTGTGCAGCAATATTCCAGCCTAGATAGAACAAGCGACCTGAAGAGTGTCATCATGGGGATAGTGAGGCTCAGATTTGGGTGTGTAGGAGAGAGGGAGATTACTTTCCAGTAAAAGTTGGTTTTAGACAGGGATGTGTAATGTCACCATGGTTAACACATTTATAGATGGAGTTGTAAAAGAAGTAAATGCTAGGGTGTTTGGGGAGAGGGACGGGATTAAATTATGCAGAATCAAATACGAAATGGGAGTTGACAGTTACTTTTTGCTGGTGATACTGTGCTTTTCGGAGATTCTAAAGAGAAGTTGCAAAGGTTAGTGAACGAGTTTGGGAGTGTGTGTAAGGAAAGTTGCAAGTGAACATAGATAAGAGTAAGGTGACGAGGGTATCAAACGTGTTAGGTAAAGAAAAATTGGATATCACATTGGAGGGAGGGAGTATGGAAGAAGTGAACGTATTCAGATATTTGGGAGTAGATTTGTCAGTAGATGGGTTTGAAGGATGAGGTTAACCATAGAATTGATTAAGGAAAAAAGGTGAGTGGTGCATTGAGGTATCTGTGGAGACAATAAACGTTATCCAGGGAGGCAAAGAGGGGAATGTACGAGAGTATAGTGGTACCAACACTTGTATGGGTGTAAGGAATGGGTTGTGAATGCTGCAGCGAGGAGGAGGCTGGAGGCAGTGGACATGTCGTATCTAAGGGCAATGTGTGGTGTAAATATTGTGCAGAGAATTCGTAGTATGGAAATTATGAGATGGTGTAGAGTTACTAAGAGTATTATTCAGAAGGCTGAATAGGGGTTACTGAGGTAGTTTGGTCATTTAGAGAGGTTGAAACAAAATAGGTTGACTTGGAGGGTGTATGAATCTGTAGTGGAGGGGTAAGGGTCGTCCTAGGAAAGGATGGAGGGAGGAGGTAAAAGAGATTTTGTGTGCAAGGGCCCTGGACATGCAGCAGGCATGTGTGAGCTTGTTAGAAAGTTACCTGGAGTGGTGAATGGTAACGAATGGTTTTGGGATCTGACGAGCTGTTGGAGTGTGAGCAGGGATCCAGGGAAACTGGTTAGCTGGACTTGAGCTTTGGAGGTGGGAAGTACAATGCCTGCACTTTAAAGGAGTGGTTTGGGATATTTGCTGTTTGGAGTAACACCTAAACTGTTATATTTGGGCACCTCTGCAAAGACAGTGATTATGTGTGAATGATGATGAAAGTATTTTTCTTTTTTGGGTCACCCTACCTCGGTGGGAGACAGCCGACGTATTAAAAAATAGTGCCATATATTTATCTCAAATCTTTTGTTGTTTTATACTCTTTACATTGTTTTCAACATATTGAATTTACAGAAGCCCATAGTAAATATACATGTTTAAAAATAAAATAAATCAGTTTTTAATAATCATCAAATTTAAATTGACATCGTAACAATGCTCCCTTGAAGACGTTTTTCCTGGTCATCTTTACCTCATATTGGCCCTTGTTTGTTTAGCCCTTAGTTTTGATTGTAATAATTTACCTCATATTAATTTTGTTGTACCTTATTTCTCTAATTTCCGTAATTTCTTGACCCTTGTATTATGTTATCTCACCGGTTTCTTAGTTTCTTGATCATTACTACTCATCCATCCACTTCATGCTACTTGGTCAGTTACCATATAGCTAACGATGACATTTTTATGTAGGTCCACAGGCTGGACAGCTAGAGCTCGACTTCTCGCGTATCCTAGCTGGTGGCATCCTCCATAGCCCAACCATCTCCATTCGTGGTGTATACTCAGACCCAAAATGCCCTAAGAAAGTTCCCTATCGGACCTGTGGTGGTCTTGAGGAGGATGACATCCTGGATGACAAGTGTGAGTCATTTGTAAATAAAAAGTATTGAAATATTTTAGGAATGGAATGATCTGTGATGTGTGTATTTAGAGGCTAATAAAAACACTGAGCATTCATGTGTCATGTGAGAAACAAAGGTCATAATTAAGTGATGTTCAGTTGCTTAGAGCAAAAACCTTGCTCAGAGTAATTTTATTTTTGGATTATACCACGTGCAACACTTAAGACACTTGTTAAGGAAACGTTTTACCCAATAGGGACTCTAGTCAATCCTTAATAAATGTTCTAAGCATTGCAAATGTGTCTTTAGTTCACAGTTTGTTGGTACTGATATACCAAATACTAGTATTGGAGTATTTTGTGAATCTATCACACTTATTACACTAACTTAGTAACAAAGTTAATATATTACCTAGAATAAATATAAACGTCAAATAATTTTAATGAATATAAACATATTTACTTTGTGCTAAGTATTGAGCTATAGTGAAATCGTTTAATTTATTTCGCTCGGTTTGAAATTCAGATTTCTCAGAAGAAAAGATTAAAAAGAAAAACTTTTCTTGACAAATTTCCACCACAAAAATATGAACTCGTCACATTTGCACCAAACATTCGTATACACTACCCAATATTGATGCAATTTATTCAAGAAATATTTTAGAAAAAGATTAAATAATAGTGTACAGTAATTATTTGTTTACATTGAATCCATAGTGTGGGTAACCCTGCCTTGGTGGTGGGAGACGGCCACCATGTTGAAAAAAAATAATTTGGATTAAGTTTGTTTTATTTACTTTCCAGCAACCTCCTGGTGGAACAAATTGAGAGGAAAAGTCTCAGATGGTGGTTCATTCTCTGATGATGCCGCTGCTGGTGCTGCTGTCTGCTGCCTTTTCCATACTTCTCTCCTTCTGGCTCCAGTGTTAAGCTTCCTTGCATCTGCCTTCCACTAAGGTACTTCTCCACAACTTCAGCTTGCTTTTCTCCATATGTTATTCAGTACCGAGTCAAATGCTTCTATCTTAGCATATGTAGTTATACAGTAATTACAAATGCATATTTTATTTTAAAAAAATGTACAGGACGCAGATGTGATTGCCAGTGTGTAGCTACAGGAGTAGAGCTAGGCTTGTAGCTACAGGAGTAGAGCTAGGCTTGTAGCATCCTGGCTACAGTATTTACTCAAAGTTTTTAACGTTTCCACTAGTTTTAGCATTTACTGCCTCTTGTAAAGCACTCCATTGATCTACCATCTTATGAAAACAAACTTTCCACTATTCTATCAGTAGCTCTTTTTTTCTGAGTTAGTAATTTGTGCCATATGTGGGGTAATGAACTTTTCCTTGTCATTTTGTTATATTTTTTTAAAAACTTGAATATAATTATCATATTTTTATCTTCCTATCAGCCCAAGATGACATAATACCTTTAGTATGACTTCCTTCGTTTAAACAAGAGATAAGATTCTCTTCTATTTTTAACCCCGGAGGGTTAGCCACCCAGGATAACCTAAGAAAGTCAGTGCGTCATCGAGGACTGTAACTTATTTCCATTGTGGTCCTCAGTCTTGTCCCCCAGGATGCGACCCAAACCAGTCGACTAACACCCAGGTACCTATTTGCTGCTAGGTGAACAGGACAACAGGTGTAAGGTAATGCGTCGAAATGTTTCCACCCGCCGGGAATCGAACCCGAGCCCTCCGTGTGTGAAGCGAGAGCTTTAGCCACCAGGTCACCGGGCCACAATTTCAACCCCACTCATTGTTAGGTAAAATCACAAGTGCAACTAATGTGACATTTTATTGTGGCAACGTTTCGCTCTCCAGGAGCTTTATCAAGTCATTACAAACAATACATGGACACAGAAGGTATAGATAGGCTTAGTGAGGTGTAATACTAGTGATAGTAGTAATATTAGTTGTAGTAGTAGTAGTAGTAATACAATATGGTAGAACGTTCAATTTGCACTTGTGCTTTTACCTAACATATTGTGGGTAATTCTAGCAACATTAATACAACCCCACTCATTGTGCTCGCTGATGCAGATTTGAGTTTCTAACTAACATTAGCCTGTTTCTCCAATTTTGATTTTAATTTTACTTGGACCTCTTATAACCCGTAACTTTATACACCCTTACCTCTCGCTCCTTAACCTTCGCACATCCCTCCCACAGTTCTATATATAAGCATAGTAAACACAGTAGTAAGTGTGGATATTTTGTACATTGAGTGGGTTTAAACCTTTGAATAGGGAGGGGTGAATGCTCTCCAGAACTTGATTACATGGTCATTCTAACAGCAGATATTTGAGAAGCGACAGGTTTAATGATTTGCTATTTTAGATTCACATGCATAAATATTCTTAGCGAGATAAGGGTAGATTATCGCGTACTATAGAATGGGTAATGACTTAGTGTAACAACTTTGACTTCAATTCATCACACTGTTTCCCTTTGCCAATAGATTTTCTTAGCTCGTAGCACTTCATAAGGTATGGATTTATCATATTTTATGAATATAATAATTAAATAATTATCCTTGTTTCTTGAATCGGCTATCCCTAATTTCATCTCTGTATTGTCGCCAGAAATGAGGTGTGACCAATGCTGTAGAATGTGACACGGTATGTGGAGAGTGCCAGGGAGGGGGTGGAGAGTTCCAGGGAGGGAGTGGAGAGTGCCAGGGAGGGAGTGGAGAGTGCCAGGGAGGGGGTGGAGAGTGCCATGGAGGAGATGGAGAGTTCCAGGGAAGGGGTGGAGAGTGCCAGGGAGGGGGTGGAGAGTTCCAGAGAGGGAGTGGAGAGTGCCAGGGAGGGAGAGTTCCAGGGAGGGAGTGGAGAGTGCCAGGGAGGGAGTGGAGAGAGCCTGGGAGGGGGTGGAGAGTGCCATGGAGGAGATGGAGAGTTCCAGGGAAGGGGTGGAGAGTTCCAGGGAGTGGAGAGAGCCAAGGAGGGGGTGGAGAGTGCCAGGGAGGGGGTGGAGAGTTCCAGAGAGGGAGTGGAGAGTGCCATGGAGGAGATGGAGAGTTCCAGGGAAGGGGTGGAGAGTTCCAGGGAGGGGGTGGAGAGTGCCAAGGAGGGGTTGGAGAGTGCCATGGAGGAGATGGAGAGTTCCAGGGAAGGGGTGGAGAGTTCCAGGGAGTGGAGAGAGCCTGGGTGGGGGTGGAGAGTGCCAGGGAGGGGGTGGAGAGTTCCAGGGAGTGGAGAGAGCCAGGGAGGGGGTGGAGAGTGACAGGGAGGGGGTGGAGAGAGAGGGAGTGGAGAGCCAGGGAAGGGGTGGAGAGTTCCAGGGAGGGGGTGGAGAGTGCCAGGGAGTGAAGAGAGCCATGGAGGGGGTGGAGTGCCAGGGAGTGGAGAGTGCCATGGAGGGGGTGGAGAATGCCTGGGAGTGTGGAGAGTGCCAGTGAGTGGAGAGAGCCAGGGAGGAGGTGGATAGTGCCAGGGAGTGGAGAGAACCAGGGAGGGGGTGGAGAGTGCCAGGGAGTGGAGAGAGCCATGGAGGGGGTGGAGAGTGCCAGGGAGTGTGGAGAGTGCCAGGGAGTGGAGAGTGCCAGGGAGGGGGTGGATAGTGCCAGGGAGTGGAGAGAACCAGGGAGGGGGTGGAGAGTGCCAGGGAGTGGAGAGAGCCATGGAGGGGGTGGAGAGTGCCAGGGAGTGTGGAGAGTGCCAGGGAGTGGAAAGACCCAGGGAGGGGGTGGAGAGTGCCAGGGAGTGGAGAGAACCAGGGAGGGGGTGGAGAGTGCCAGGGAGTGGAGAGAGCCATGGAGGGGGTGGAGAGTGCCAGGGAGTGTGGAGAGTGCCAGGGAGTGGAGAGTGCCAGGGAGGGGGTAGAGAGTGCCAGGGAGTGTGGAGAGTGCCAGGGAGTGGAAAGAACCAGGGAGGGGGTGGAGAGTGCCAGGGAGTGGAGAGAGCCATGGAGGGGGTGGAGAGTGCCAGGGAGTGGAGACAGCCAGGGAGGGGGTAGAGAGTGCCAGGGACGGGGTGGAGAGTGCCAGGGAGGGGGTGGAGAGTGCCAGGGAGTGGAGAAAGCCAGGGAGGGGGTAGAGAGTGCCAGGGAGTGGAGAGTGCCAGGGAGGGGGTGGAGAGTGCCAGGGAGTGGAGAGTGCCAGGGAGGGGGTAGAGAGTGCCAGGGAGTGGAGAGTGCCAGGGAGGGGGTGGAGAGTGCCAGGGAGTGGAGAGTGCCAGGGACGGGGTGGAGAGTGCCAGGGAGGGGGTGGAGAGTGCCAGGGAGTGTAGAGAGACCTGGAGTGGGGGGAGTGCCAGGGAGTGGAGAGTGCCAGGGAGGGGGTGGAGAGTGCCAGGGAGTGGAGAGTGCCAGGGAGGGGGTTTAGAGTGCCAGGGAGTGGAGAGTGCCAGGGATGGTGTTGAGAGAGCCAGGGAGTGGAGAGTGCCAGGGAGGGTGTGGAGAGTGCCAGGGAGGGGGTGGAGAGTGCCAGGGAGTGGAGAGTGCCAGGGAGGGGGTAGAGAGTGCCAGGGTGGAGGGGGGAAGTAGCTATATTATTTTTTTCGCTGTTCCTTCAAGAAAGTTTCCTTGATGCTGGTGAAGGATCTTGAACAAGGGAATTAGTTCCTTCTTCCTCACATCAAACATGATTTCCTTCCATTTCTCAAGAGATTTATGCTCCCTACGGGTGTAGCACTTCCTAATGCATATAATAATTATATTACCAGGTTTGTGAATTACCACTATAGTAGATATATGGAGAGCAATGGGGTACAAGTGTTGTGGTTTACTCTTAATAACAGAGGTTAAGGACAGGTGATCAATGTTGCTACAAGTATGTGTTGTGATGCGTGTGTATACTGGTTGCTTGGCTACTACATACCAACACTAATAATACCTCATGATGGTACACCTGGGACTGCTTTCCAGGGATCTACCCTCGCAGGGAGCCTTGGGCCAGGTCTCCCTTGGTCACCTGGTTAACCAGACTGTTTGTGCTAGCACCACGCAGACCCACAATCACAATCCGGCTGATCCGGCATTATTTCTAACATCTGCTGGTAGTGCGCAAAACTCGACCCACACTAATACCCTGACTTTAGGTGCTTGTCCAGTGCCAGCTTGAAGACTGCCAGGGGTCTGTTGGTAATCCCCCTTATGTGTGCTGGGAGGCAGTTGAACAGTCTCGGGCCCCTGACACTTATTGTATGGTCTCTTAACGTGCTAGTGACACCCCTGCTTTTCATTGGGGGGATGGTGCATCGTCTGCCAAGTCTTTTGCTTTCGTAGTGAGTGATTTTCGTGTGCAAGTTCGGTACTAGTCCCACTAGGATTTTCCAGGTGTATATAATCATGTATCTCTCCCTCCTGCGTTCCAGGGAATACAGGTTTAGGAACCTCAAGCGCTCCCAGTAATTGAGGTGTTTTATCTCCGTTATGCGCGCCGTGAAAGTTCTCTGTACATTTTCTAGGTCGGCAATTTCACCTGCCTTGAAAGGTGCTGTTAGTGTGCAGCAATATTCCAGCCTAGATAGAACAAGTGACCTGAAGAGTGTCATCATGGGCTTGGCCTCCCTAGTTTTGAAGGTTCTCATTATCCATCCTGTCATTTTTCTAGCAGATGCGATTGATACAATGTTATGGTCCTTGAAGGTGAGATCCTCCGACATAATCACTCCCAGGTCTTTGACGTTGGTGTTTCGCTCTATTTTGTGGCCAGAATTTGTTTTGTACTCTGATGAAGATTTAATTTTCTCATGTTTACCATATCTGAGTAATTGAAATTTCTCATCGTTGAACTTCATATTGTTTTCTGCAGCCCACTGAAAGATTTGGTTGATGTCCGCCTGGAGCCTTGCAGTGTCTGCAATGGAAGACACTGTCATGCAGATTCGGGTGTCATCTGCAAAGGAAGACACGGTGCTGTGGCTGACATCCTTGTCTATGTCGGATATGAGGATGAGGAACAAGATGGGAGCGAGTACTGTGCCTTGTGGAACAGAGCTTTTCACCGTAGCTGCCTCGGACTTTACTCTGTTGACGACTACTCTCTGTGTTCTGTTAGTGAGGAAATTATAGATCCATCGACCGACTTTTCCTGTTATTCTTTTAGCACGCATTTTGTGCGCTATTACGCCATGGTCACACTTGTCGAAGGCTTTTGCAAAGTCTGTATATATTACATCTGCATTCTTTTTGTCTTCTAGTGCATTTAGGACCTTGTCGTAGTGATCCAATAGTTGAGACAGACAGGAGCGACCTGTTCTAAACCCATGTTGCCCTGGGTTGTGTAACTGATGGGTTTCTAGATGGGTGGTGATCTTGCTTCTTAGGACCCTTTCAAAGATTTTTATGATATGGGATGTGAGTGCTATTGGTCTGTAGTTCTTTGCTGTTGCTTTACTGCCCCCTTTGTGGAGTGGGGCTATGTCTGTTGTTTTTAGTAACTGTGGGACGACCCCCGTGTCCATGCTCCCTCTCCATAGGATGGAAAAGGCTCGTGATAGGGACTTCTTGCAGTTCTTGATGAACACAGAGTTCCATGAGTCTGGCCCTGGGGCAGAGTGCATGGGCATGTCATTTATCGCCTGTTCGAAGTCATTTGGCGTCAGGATAACATCGGATAGGCTTGTGTTAATCAAATTTTGTGGCTCTCTCATAAAAAAATTCATTTTGATCTTCGACTCTCAGTCTGGTTAGCAGCTTGCTAAAAACTGAGTCATATTGGGACTTGAGTAGCTCACTCATTTCCTTGCTGTCATCTGTGTAGGACCCATCTTGTTTAAGTAGGGGCCCAATGCTGGACGTTGTTCTCGATTTTGATTTGGCATAGGAGAAGAAATACTTTGGGTTTCTTTCGATTTCATTTATGGCTTTTAGTTCTTCCCGCGATTCCTGACTCCTAAAGGATTCTTTTAGCTTAAGTTCGATGCTTGCTATTTCTCTGGCCAGTGTCTCCCTACGCATTTCAGATATATTGACCTCTTTTAGCCGCTCTGTTATTCTTTTCCGTCGCCTGTAAAGGGAGCGCCTGTCTCTTTCTATTTTACATCTACTCCTCCTTTTTCTTAGAGGAATAAGCCTTGTGCATACACACTACCACCACACTACTGACACCTTACACTACCACCCCACACTACCACCACACTACTGACACCTTGCACACTACCACCACACTACTGACACCTTACACTACCACACACTACTGACACCTTACACTACCACCCCACACTACTGACACCACACTACTGACACCTTACACTACCACCACACTACCACTACTGACACCTTACACTACCACCCCACACTACCACCACACTACTGACACCTTACACTACCACCACACTACTGACACCTTACACTACCACCACACTACTACCACCACACTACTGACACCTTACACTACCACCACACTACTGACACCTTACACTACCACCACACTACTACACCACACTACCACCTTACACTACCACCACACTACTGACCCTTACACTACCACCCACTACTGACACTACCACCACACTACTGACACCTTACACTACCACTACCACCACACTACTGACACCTTACACTACCACCACCACACTACCACCACACTACTGACACCTTACACTACCACCCCACACTACACCACACTACTGACACCTTACACTACCACCACACTACTACTGACACCTTACACTACCACCCCACACTACCACCACACTACTGACACCTTACACTACCACCCCACACTACCACCACACTACTGACACCTTACACTACCACCACACTACTACTGACACCTTACACTACCACCACACACTACTGACACCTGACACCTACCACCACACTACACACCTTACACTACCACCACACTACTGACACCCTACACTACCACCACACTACTGACACCTTACACTACCACCACACACAACCACCACACTACTGACACCTTACACTACCACACCTTACACTACACCCCACACACCACCACACTACTGACACCTTACACTACCACCCACTACACCACACTACTGACACACTACCACCACTACTACTACTGACACCTTACACTACCCCCACACTACTGACACCTTACACTACCACCACACTACTGACACCTTACACTACCACCACACTAATGACACCTTACACTACCACCACACTACTGACACCTTACACTACCACCCACTACACTACACTACCACCCCACTACTGACACCTTACACTACCACCCCACACTACCACCACACTACTGACACCTTACACTACCACCCCACACTACCAACACACTACTGACACCTTACACTACCATCACACTACTGACACCTTACACTACCACCACACTACTGAAACCTTACACTCCCACCACACTACTGACACCTTACACTACCATCACACTACTGACACCTTACACTACCACCACACTACTGACACCTTACACTACCACACCACACTACTGACACCTTACACTACCACTACCACCACACTACTGACACCTTACACTACCACCACACTACACTACACTACCACACACTACTGACACCTTACACTACCACCCCACACTACCACCACACTACTGACACCTTACACTACCACCCACTACTGACACCTTACACTACCACACTACTGACACCTTACACTACCACCCCACTACACTACTGACACCTTACACTACCACCACACTACTGACACCTTACACTACCACCACACTACCACCACACTACTGACACCTTACACTACCACACACTACTGACACCTTACACTACCACCACACTACACTACCACCACACTACTGACACCTTACACACCTTACCACACACCCCACACTACCACCACACTACTGACACATTACACTACCACCCCACACTACCACCACACTACTGACACCTTACACTACCACCCCACTACTACTGACACCTTACACTACCACCACACTACTGACACCTTACACTACCACCCCACACTACCACCACACTACTGACACCTTACACTACCACCACACACTACCACCACACTACTGACACCTTACACTTACACTACTGACACCACTACCACACTACCACCACACTACTGACACCTTACACTACCACCCCACACTACCACCACACTGACACCTTACACTACCACCACACTACTGACACCTTACACTACCACCCCACACTACCACCACACTACTGACACCTTACACTACCACCCCACACTACTGACACCTTACACTACCACCACACACTACCACCACTACTGACACCTTACACTACCACCCCACACTACCACCATCCCACACTACCACCACACTACTGACACCTTACACTACCACCCCACACTACTGACACCTTACACTACCACCCCACACTACTGACACCTTACACTACCACCCCACACTACCACCACACTACTGACACCTTACACTACCACCCCACACTACTGACACCACTACACTACCACCACACTACTGACACCTTACACTACCACCCACACTACCATACTACTGACACCTTACACTACCATGACACCCTTACTGACTTACCACCCCCCACACTACCACCACACTACTGACACCTTACACTACCACCCCACACTACCACCACACTACTGACACCTTACACTACCACCCCATACTACCACCACACTACTGACACCTTACACTACCACCCACTACACTACACACCACACTACTGACACCTTACACTACCACCACACACTACCACCCACACTACTGACACCTTACACTACCACACCTTACACTACCACCACACTACTGACACCTTACACTACCACCACACTACTGACACCTTACACTACCACCCCACACTACTGACACCTTACACTACCACCCCACACTACTACACCTTACACTACTACCACCACACTACTGACACCTTACACTACCACCACACTACTGACACCTTACACTACCACCCCACACACCTTACACTACCACCCCACACTACCTTACCACCACCCCACACAACCACCACACTACTGACACCTTACACTACCACCCCACACTACCACCACACTACTGACACCTTACACTACCACCCCACACTACCACCACACTACTGACACCTTACACTACCACCCCACACTACCACCACACTACTTACACTACCACCCCACACTACTTACACTTACACTACCATCACACTACTGACACCTTACACTGCCACCCCACACTACTGACACCTTACACTACCACCCCACACTACCTCCACACTACAGACACCTTACACTTCCACCCCACACTACCACCACACTACTGACGGCTTACATTACCACCCCACACTACCACCACACTACTGACACCTTACACTACCACCCCACACTACCACCACACTACTGACACCTTACACTACCACCACCCCACACTACCACCACACTACTGACACCTTACACTACCACCCCACACTACCACCACACTACTACCACCCCACACTACCACCACACTACTGACACCTTACACTACCACCCCACACTACCACCACACTACTGACACCTTACACTACCACCCCACACTACCACCACACTACTGACACCTTACACTACCACCCCACACTACCACCACACTACTGACACCTTACACTACCACCCCACACTACTGACACCTTACACTACCACCCCACACTACCACCACACTACTGACACCTTACACTACCACCCCACACTACCACCACACTACTGACACCTTACACTACCACCCACTACACTTACACTACCACACTACTGACACCTTACACTACCACCCCACACTACCACCACACTGACACCTTACACTACCACCCCACACTACCACCACACTACTGACACCTTACACTACCACCCACTACTGACTACCTACCACACTACTGACACCTTACACTACCACCCCACACTACCACCACACTACTGACACCTTACACTACCACCCCACACTACCACCACACTACTGACACCTTACACTACCACCCCACACTACCACCACACTACTGACACCTTACACTACCACCCACTACCACCACACTACCACACACTACTGACACCTTACACTACCACACACACTACTGACACCTACTGACACCCCACACTACCACCACACTACTGACTACACTACCACCCCACACTACACACCTTACACTACCACCCCACACTACTGACACCTTACACTACCACCCCACACTACCACCACACTACTGACACCTTACACTACCACCCCACTACCACCACACTACTGACACCTTACACTACCACCACACACCTTACTACCACCACACTACTGACACCTTACACTACCACCCCACACTACCACACACTACTGACACCTTACACTACCACCCACACCACACTACTACTGACACCTTACACTTACACACTGACACCTTACACTACCACCACTAACTACCACCTCACTACTGACACCTTACACTACCACCCCACACTACCACCACACTACTGACACCTTACACTACCACCCCACACTACCACCACACTACTGACACCTTACACTACCACCCCACACTACCACCACACTACTGACACCTTACACTACCACCCCACACTACCACCACACTACTGACACCTTACACTACCACCCCACACAACAACCACCTTACACTACCACCCCACACTACCACCACACTACTGACACCTTACACTACCACCCCACTGACACCTACCACCACACTACTGACACCTTACACTACCACCCCACACTACACCTACTACACCTTACACTACTGACACCCCACACTACCACCACACTACTGACACCTTACACTACCACCCCACACTACCACCACACTACTGACACCTTACACTACCACCACACTACTGACACACTACTGACACCTTACACTACCACCACACTACTGACACCTTACACTACCACCACACTACTACTGACACCTTACACTACCACCACTACACACTACTGACACCTTACACTACCACACCACACTACCACCACACTACTGACACCTTACACTACCACCACACTACTGACACCTTACACTACCACCACACTACTGACACCTTACACTACCACCCCACTGACACCACACTACTGACCCACTACCACCACACTACTGACCCAACTACCACCACACTACTGACCACCCACAACTACCACCACACTACTGATACCCAACACTACTACCACACTACTGATACCCAACACTACCACCACACTACTGATACCCAACACTACTTCCACACTACTGATACCCAACACTACCACCACACTACTGATATCCAACACTACCACCACACTTCTGATACCCAACAATACCACCACACTACTGATACCCAACACTACCACCACACTACTGATACCCAACACTACCACCACACTACTGATACCCAACACTACCACCACACTACTGATACCCAACAATACCACCACACTACTGATACCCAACAATACCACCACACTACTGATACCCAACACTACCACCACACTACTGATACCCAACAATACCACCACACTACTGATACCCAACACTACCACCACACTACTGATACCCAACAATACCACCACACTACTGATACCCAACACTACCACCACACTACCATGCTAATACCGCACACAACCACCACACCACTAACTCACACAACCAAAACATTAAGCTTCTAGCGTGAATTTCTCATTAAGCTTCCAGTGTGTCTCATTAAGCTTCCAGTGTGTCTCATTAAGCTTCCAGTTATCTGGTACGGTAACTATTTGTTGTGAATTTGTGCAGTAAATAAAATTTGGTTGTCAATACCTTAAGTGTGTGAAGGTCTGGTGGTGCTCTTCATCCAACGAATTGGTGATGATTCTTCCTGTATGACCCCTGTGCGTTTAGTGATTCTTATGAATGTGAGAAGAACTGGGGTGAAGAATGTACTGTCTTTGTATCTGCCGCCTCAGTCCATTATCTACCACCCTTACAGACTTAGCATAATGTTTTGTAAATATGGTGTCTACCACTTTACTGTTTTCTATCCTCTCGTTGTCCTTTTAAATCTTTTCCCTCTCATTTGGCTGCAGAGGGTCTTTCTTTTCAGTATTTTAACCACGTTCACTTCCTCATTTAGGGTGTTTCTAACTCCCAGAGTGTGCTACATGCTATCCAGAAATTCAACTCTCCTCATCCCATCGACCTTCGTATAGAACTGGGTGCCTGGGTACACATGTTCAGGGCAGTGAACAAGCAGACTCGGTCGCCTGGTCAACCGTTCATGACATCCTGCTTTCCCAGGGATATTCCTTTCTCTGACTGTATTTCAATGCTCCCCCAGCAACTCTGCAACCCCTGGCAACATCGTGGTCCGAGTTGGTCTACAACAAATTCTTTTCTGTCAAACCACGTCACGTCTTGTGTTGTCTCTTAGCGTACTCATAGAGCCCCTGCTTTTCAGTGTGGGGATGTTGCACCGTCTGCTGAGTCTTTTGCTTTCATAAGGAGTGATTTCCGTGTGTAGATTTGGGACTAGTCCCTCGTAAGATTTTCCAAGTGTATATTATCATGTATCTTTCTCACCTGCGTTTCAAGGAGTACAGTTCAACGGCCTTAAGCCGTTCCCAGTAATTTAGGTGCTTTATGGCACTTATATCTGCAGTGAACGTTCTCTATATTCTCCAGGGCTACAGTTTTGCCTGCCTTGAAAGGGGAAGTTAGTGTACAGCAATATTCCAGCCTAGAGAGGACGCACGATTTGAAGAGAATCATCATTGTCTTTGCATCCCTTGTTTTGAATTTTCTCAAAACAAGGGATGCAAAGACAGTGATGATTCTCTTCAAATCGTGTGTCCTCTCTAGGCTGGAATATTGCTGTACACTAATCATATCATTTTCCTAGCAGATGTGGTAGATACATTGTTGTGATCCTTGAAAGTGAGATTTTTTAACATTACCATTCCTAGGTCCTTTACATTTGTAGCCTCCTTTGACTTTACTCTCTTTACTGTTACTCTTTGTGCTCTGTTTGTTAGGAAGTTTTAGATCAAGCTACCAAGTTTTCCTATTATTCCTTTATCACTCATTTTGTGTACTATTACGCCATAATCGCACTTGTCGATGGCTTTCACAGAGTCTGTGTATATTACATCTGCATTTTAATTGTTCTCCAGTGTATCCAAGACTAGTGATCCAGTAGCTGTGAGAGGCAGGCATGACCTACTTGAAACCCATGCTGCCCTGGGTTGTGCGACTGATAGATATCCAAGTGGTTGGCGATCTTGCTTCTTAGATTTTTATGATGTGGGACGTTGGTGCAGTCGGTCTGTAATTCTTTGCAACTGCTCTACTGCCACCCTTTTGGAGTGGGGCTACAGCTGTTATTTTTAGTGACTGGGATGGCCCCTGTGTCCATGCTTCTTCTCCATAGAATAGTGCACGTGAAAGGGGCTTTTGCACATCTTGATGAACATGGAGTTTCACGAGTCTGGGCCTGGGGCAGGGTGCATGGGCATGTCATTTATTTTTTCAAAGTCCTGTGTTGTTAGGATTGTCAGAAATTCTTGAATTAACCAAATTTTGAGTCTCGGTCATAAAAATTCATTTAGAGATGTCGACCCTTAGTCTGATTAACGGCTCACTAAACGATAGAGTCATATTAAGACTTCAGTATCTCACTCATTTCTTTGTTGTCATCTGTATAAGTCCGAGCTTGTTTAAGCAGGAGTCCAATACTGGATGTAGTTTTTGCCCTAGATTTGCCATAAGAATTTTTTTTTTAAATTTAATTTATGGCTTTAAGTTCTTCCTGTTTCCTCGCCTCCTGTATGATTACCTACCTGGAGTATAATTGGAGAGGGTTTCGGGGATCAACTTCCCTGCGGTCCGGTCTGTGACCAGGCCTCGTGGTGGATAAGGGTCTGATCAAACAGGCTGTTACTGCTGGCCGCACGTAAACCAACGTACGAACCAAAGCCCGGCTGATCAGGTACTGACTTTAGGTGCTTATCCAGCTCTGTCTTGAAGACAACCAGGGGTCTATTTGTAATCCCCTATATGTATGCTGGGGGGCAGTTGAGCAGTTTTGGGACCCCTGACACTTATTGTGTTGTCTCTTAGTGTATTCGTGGTACCCCTGCTTTTCATTGGGGGGATGTTGCATCTCCTGCCCAGTTTTTTGCTTTCGTAAAGAGTAATTTTCGTGTGCAAATTTGGTACTAATCCCTCTAGGATTTTCCAAATGTATATTATCATGTATTTTTCTCGTCTGCGTTCCAAGGAATACAAATCAAGGGACTTCAATCGTTTCCAGTAATTTAGGTGTTTTATCGTAGTTATACGTGCCGTGAAAGTTTTCTGTATATTCTCCAGGTATGCAATTTCGCCTGCTTTGAAAGGGGCCGTTAAGCTTAAGTTCGATATTTTCTATTTCTCTGGCCAGTGCCTCCTTACGTATTTTAGATATACTGACCTCTTTCCAGTTTACATCTCTTTTTTTTCTTAGCGGAATGTGCCGAGACCTTACCTCAAGTGCCACAGAGTTAATTTTCGTTTGTTGTTATCTAACTGTATTGTCTTTGATACTGTTATATTTCGTACCAGATCATAATTATTAGTGAAGATGAGGTCAAGAGATTTAATAGCTCTTGTGTGTGTGTGAGCTGCTTCCTGGGGTTCTCTGCTTAAATATTATTTGCTACATTCCTCCATTTTAGGTGTCTAAGTTGAAATCACCCAGCAGTAAGATGTTTGGGGCAGGAGTTGGGAGATTTTCTAGACAGTGGTCAGTTTTCAAGAGCGGTTCCTGGAATTGTTGGGAAGTTGCATCAGGAGGCTTTTTACAGCCACATTGACAAGATTTTGGTTCTCAGTTTTTACTGCCAAAACTTCAGCTATCTCATTTGTGGTGTTTAGTAATTCCGAGCAAATGAGTGACTCAGGGACATACAGGCCGCCCCTCCACATTGTTCTTTCTGTCGCGTCTGAATAAGTTATACTCTGTTATCCATATTTGGTTGTCAAGATGGTCCTTTGTGTGGGTTTCAGTGAAAGCCGTAAATATTACATTTGACTATGAGCAGCCCGCTGTCGGAAAGCCTTTTAATGTTTGTTGATGGCTTTAGACCTTGTATTACCTGGAGTTTACCTAGAGAGAGTTCCGGGGGTCAACGCCTCCGCGGCCCGGTCTGTGACCAGGCCTCCTGGTGGATCAGAGCCTGATCAACCAGGCTGTTACTGCTGACTGCACGCAATCCAACGTACGAGCCACAGCCCGGCTGGTCAGGTACCGACTTTAGGCGCTTGTCCAGTGCCAGCTTGAAGACTGCCAGGGATCTATTGGTAATGCCCCTTATGTATGCTGGGAGGCAGTTGAACAGTCTCGGGCCCCTGACACTTATTGTATTGTCTCTTAACGTGCTAGTGACACCCCTGCTTTTCATTGGGGGGATATTGCATCGTCTCCCGAGTCTTTTGCTTTCGTTGTGAGTGATTTTCGTGTGCAAGTTCGGTACTAGTCCCTCTAGGATTTTCCAGGTGTATATAATCGTGTATCTCTCCCGGGAATACAGGTTCAGGAACTTCAAGCGCTCCCAGTAATTGAGGTGTTTTATCTCCGTTATGCGCGCCGTGAAGGTTCTCTATACATTTTCTAGGTCAGCAATTTCACCTGCCTTGTAACGTGCTGTTAGCGTGCAGCAATATTCCAGCCTAGATAGAACAAGCGACCTGAAGAATGTCATCATGGGCTTGGCATCTCTAGTTTTGAAGGTTCTCATTATCCATCCTGTCATTTTTCTAGCAGATGCGATTGATACAATGTTATGGCCTTGAAGGTGAGATCCTCTGACATGATCACTCCCAGGTCTTTGACGTTGGTTTTCCACTCTATTTTGTGGAAGGAATTTGTTTTGTACTCTGATGAAGTTTTAATTTCCTCATGTTTACCATATCGGAGTAATTGAAATTTCTCATCGTTGAACTTCGTATTGTTTAATATTGTATAGTATATTTGCAAATACAAATGTTGTCGTGTTGATGGTATGCGAGGGAAGAGGGGTTATTTGGCACGTTATAATATTCTTTATTGGTTACAATGTGGTTATCTCCCATTCCTCATGTGCTGTTTAACTTAAGGAGTTAACTCTTAACCCTGGTTATAATAAGTACTGTGTAAGGTAGTTACCTCCATTTCCTCTTCGTCTATACTATTCCGCTTAATACTTCGGGACTAATAAAATAATTACTACGTCTGTGGCTCATCTGCGTCGAGAATTGCCGTCTTTGAGCCCTGCTCGGTGGCAACCTTAAGAGATTGGAAACAAAATTTTTTTTTGCTAGTGATAATTTCATTGTTCCTTTTCTGGGTTACCATTTAGGGCAGTATTGTACAATTCACTCCATTAATTCTGACTATAAACGTTATTTTTCTTTCCAGCACCGTGTGTATAGAGCACCAAATTCCCTCGAGGGAGGCGATGCTAGTGAGAGAAGCTTGGTCCAGTACACCGGACTCAAGCTCCATCCCCTTGGATCAAACCTGAGCGCCTCCCAGTCCCCGTTCGCTACAAGATCCTTACGGGTTTAGTGCTTCCCTTTATTAAAATAAATTCGGGTTTAGCTCTTCTCCCCGGATTAAAATGAAAATACGTGTTTAACGTTTTCCAATGTGTAATAAAATATTATTAATATGAAGAGTAAGTTGCCTTGGTACAAAGCTCAGCTGGCAGTGCTATGTTGAAGATTGATTAGTAGCAAGTGTGAAGACTGAGTAAGCCAGTTTGGAGGAGTGTCAGGCGCAGCGCCGCGCCGCGCTTGATGCCATGTACCGACAATGCATACCTTCCACCCCTCTAGGGAGGTGCCTTCATTCCCTTGTCTTTGCTCTCCACTTTTCCTGGTTCCTTGGATTAAAACTAATTGCCTTCAACTTCCGAGGCACTGTATGACTCATACGGGGTCAGCGATTCCCTGTAAATAAAATTAATACTGTACCTAGCAATTTAAAATAGTATATTCTTCCTGGATGCTGGCGAGGGCCTTTTTTATTGAAGGAATTACATGTGACCTCCCATTTCTTGGATCGAATCTAATTAGCTCCATTCCCCTAGGCGTTCCATGGCCTCTACGTGTTTAGCGCACCCCCCTCCCCCCAAGAATGTAATAATGATGCTTGTGAAGGTTCTTGATGAAAAGAATGGAAACTACTGGCCGTTCTTGTATCAAACATGCTTACCTCTTATGCCCCACCGTTCAAGGGAAGTTCCTTGATGCCGGCCAGAACTTAATCCATTGACCTTTCCTAGGTTCCAACCTGAATACTTATCATCCACCAAGCGCTATATGATCCCTGTGGGTTCAGCGCTTCCCCAAATAAAATATAAAAAAATATATTTCAACGTGTATGATGCAACTATGAGTCGGCCACATGCTAAACATTGCCAGTTAATTAATATTGTCATAAACTTGAAGATAAGGATCATTATCAACATAAGGCAGATATGTACAGTGAAGCCCAAGAATTTTGTATTAGAAAAAGAACAAGAATGTTTTGTATTGCAATAATTAATAAGGAGTTTAGGCATTAGTTGGGTTATGAGGGTTGGAGGGAGGGTGAGAGCGTAGGGGGGAGGAGGGGGTTTGTAAGGGAGAATGGTAGTGGTGGTTCTCAGTAAGGACGAATTCAGTCACTTCTCGAGTGTAATGGGTGGTGCACATACACTTACTGCACTCGCTTCTACCCTGGAAAAATTAAATTTAGATGAACAAGAAAAGGATAAAGGGTGTGTCAGAGTTACCTGTTATCACACGCTGTTAGATAATTAAATTAGTACAGAATTGAAAAAAATGTGTTAATGAAATATTGAGACAGTGTCGGGGTTGGTATTTAAAATGTTTGTGTAAGATACAATTGTTTTCGTTCGTGTTACAACAAGACTAACTAAAATGTGGTTTACCAAAATACCTCGAGAAGGGTCCCATGATGTTGGTGAAGGGGTGGAGGAAGCTTGGTGAAGGGGAGGAGGCTTGGTGAAGGAGGAAGCTTGGTGAAGGGGAGGAGGCTTGGTGAAGGAGGAAGCTTGGTGAAGGGGGTTGAAGCTTGATCAAGGAACTGAACTTTTGCTCCCCCTCCTTGAATAAAGGATGAAAAATTAGCATTCTCCAGGTGCTATATAACCTCCGAATTTAGAGCTTTACCTGATTAAAATAAAAATACTTAGAAATAAGTTTTGAGTATACCTGGAGAGGGTTTCGGGGGTCAATGCCCCCGCGGCCCGGTCTGTACCAGGCCTCGTGGTGGATCAGGGTCTGATCAACCAGGCTGTTACTGTTGCCCGCACGCAACCAGACGTACGAACCACGGCCTGGCTGGTCAGGTACTGACTTGAGGTGCCTGTCCAGCACCTTCTTGAAGACAGCCAGGGGTCTATTGGTAATCCCCTTATGAATGCTGGGAGGCAGTTGAACAGTCTTGGGCCCCTGGCACTTAGTGTTGTGGCGGCCCTGCTTTTCACTGGTGGGGGGCATGTTGCACCGCCTGCTGAGTCTTTTGCTATCGTAGGGAGTGATTTTCGTGTGCAAATTTGGTACAAATCCCTCTAGAATTTTCCAAGTGTATATTATCATGCATCTTCTCGCCTGCATTCCAGAGAATACAAGTCAGGGAACCTCAACCGTTCCCAGTATTTTGGTGTTTTATTGTACTTGTTTGTGCCGTGAAGGTTCTCTCTACATTCTCCAGGTCGGCAGTTTAACCTGCCTTGAAAGGCGCCGTTAGTGTACAACAATATTCCAGCCCACAGAGAAATGATTTGAAGGGAATCGTAAAAATTGACTTAAAAATTACTAAAAATCTTGGGCATGAAAATCCAAATACAAATGTATGTATTTAAGTAACTTTGATTACATCTTCTTTCCCCGAGCGCTGCTTGTGGGTTTAGCGCTTAGTTATGATTATAATAATCTCCAAGTATTGTATGACCCTTTAAATCATGGGTTCCCAACCTGGGGTACACCCACCCCCAGGGATGTCAGAGGGTATTTCAAGGGGTGTAAGAAAGACTTCTAATGTAAAGTACAATTCCATTTATTTTACCAATAACTTCTAATTGATCACTTTAGATTTTCGTTATATGCACAGAATTAAAGACTTAGTTTTTGACTGCTGTATAATCCTACTGGTTTAGGTTTCCCCATGTTTATAATTAGTTCTCGAGATCAATTTGTTCACCCGCAGTAATGTATTTGGGTCAATTTGTGATTCAAAAATTAGAACTCGGACTTCAATTTCAAATGTAATATTACTTTTGTAGGGAGTGCAACATTAATCAAACATTTCCTAGGGGGGTGTCCCCTCAAGGAGGTTCCTTGATGCTGGTGAGGGGCTCTTGATCTAGGGAAATGGATCTGTGCTCAGGTTCCCTGCATTGAGCCTGAATACCTCTTTTCCCCAGCATGCGCTGTATAATCCTACGGGTTTAGCGCCCCCCCCCCCTATGATTAATTCCCAGGAGTGCGTGGCATAGAAAAGGTTGGTAAGCCCTACACTAAATATAGCATGTAATTCGGTTGTAGTACAGTTACCGCAAACGAAGGATCAAGTTAGGTAAGGCTTGTCAGGAAACAGGACAAGTGTTTCCTGACGCGGGTCTAAGGTGATGATCCACAGCTGGAATTTTTGGTCATCTGACCGAGGCCTTCCGCTGGCTTACCGGTCCACCTCTTTAAAATCTGGTTGATTATTAGAATCATTTGTTAAAATAAAGGGAAGGATTGGGTCATGGTGACTGACAATATATACATTATCGCTCGCAAAAGAAAAAAAAAATACGATGGGTGGGGCATATGAGAGCAGCGAGTGGGTAAAGGTGGTGGTGGGTGAGCGAGACTAGTGGGCACGGTGATTAGTTCGTTAAAAATAAGGATTTCGGATTTTTAACCCGGAAGGTTAGTAACCCAAGATAATCCATTGAAGCTAGTGCCCGTCTTATTTTCATTGGGGTCCTTTAATATTCAGGGCCCGTATTATTTTCATTGGGGTCCTTTAATATTCAGGGCCCGTATTATTTTCATTGGGGTCCTTTAATATTCAGGGCCCGTATTATTTTCATTGGGGCCTTTTGATCTCCCCTAGGATGCAACCCACAACAGTCGACTAACACTCAGGTACATACTTAGTGCTAGGTGAACAGAGGCAGCAGGTGATAAAACACCCAGCGTCTCGGTCGTGCCGGGGAGCTATCCCCGGTCCCAAAGAACGAGCCACGAGTACATGTAAGGCGTAAGTGAGCTGGGCAGGCAGCAGTAAATGAAGCCTGAATTCGCAGGGAGGGTGGGGAAGAAGTAAAGTGTAAGTGGTTAGTCTAACATCCATGAAAATCCTGTGTGGGGTAGTCAAAAGATGACAAGACTTTGAAGAGGTAATTAATGACATGCCCATGCACTCTGCCCTAGGCCCAGACTCGTGGAACTCCGTGTTCATCAAGAATTGCAAGAAGCCCCTATCGCATGCCTTCAGCATTTTATGGAGAGGGAGCATGGACACTGGGGTCATCCCACACACACACTAAAAAATAACAGACATAGCCCCACTCCACAAATGTGGCAGTAAACCAATTGCAAAGAACTACAGACCGATAGTACTGACATCCCATATCATAAAAATCTTTGAGATCTTTCTAAGAAGCAAGATCGCCAACCACCTAGATACCCATCAGTTACACAACCCAGGGCAACACGGATTTAGAGCAGGTTGCTCCTGCCTGTCCCAGTTACTGGACCACTATGACAAGGTCCTGGATGCTGTAGAAGATAAAATACAAATGTAGTATACCCAGACTTTGCAAAAGCTTTTGACACGTGTGACCATGGTGTAATAGCACACAAAATGCGTGATAAAGGAATAGCGGGAAAAGTTGGTACATGGATCTACAACTTCCTGACAAATAGAGCACAAAGAGTAATAGTAAACAGAATAAAGTACAGGCAGCCACGGTAAAAAGCCCTGTTCCACAAGGCACAGTAC
>NC_091352.1:49097-171597 GCF_038502225.1 Cherax quadricarinatus | reverse complement strand
TAGTGGTAATAGCGAAGCGAGCAATGGTACGTAAGATGCAATAACGACGCCAGAATTCAGGAACAGAAATCACAGCATCACCACAGCATCGACACAGTCCTATAGCATAAAAACAAACATCATCAGCCAAGAAATTGATAGCCATTATCAGGAGAGGGAAAGGAAGGATGGGGTGCGGGGTAAGTCGGCCTGGTGCTGCTAATCACCCAGATCATGACAGAGAACTTTCCAACGGAACTGGCTCCAGGCCTCCGGTAAGTGTTCACTCTTTGGTTTTTCTAAGTGAGGTTCATTGATGTCAGCAAGGGGGAGCTTCTGATCTGGGAAATCGGATCTGTGCTCCCTTTAATTTGGGTCAAACTTCCATTCCTTTTGCACTATTTGACCCCCTAACCTCTTTATGTTGAGCTCCCTGCCACAGTGAAGAGGCTTTTGGTCTGAGGAATTGAACCCTTCAGTCTTATTACACCCCTCTCCAATCTCCCCTTCCCTACCCATTCCTCCTTTCCCTTCGCTGTCCTTTCCCCATTCCTCCCCTCTCCTTCCTTTTCTGCTATTGGCCTCTGGGGTCCTTCCCTCTGAAATTCTAACTTCTAGGTCGGGGAAAAGTTATCGATATCCATCCTGTTCCGTTAAGTAAGTTTATTCAGGTATACACAAATACATTTACATAGATTATCATACATAGCAGCCCGGGTAAAAACATTGGGCGTGTTTCTATACACTTGTTATCTATGTTCACCCGTCAGTAAAATGGATACCTGGGTGTTAGTCGACTGTTGTGGGTCACACCCTGGGACAAAACTGACCTAATCTGCCCGAAATGCTGTGTATAACAAGCAACTTTCTATATAGTAGTATGTCATTGATGTCAGTTAGGCCTGTATGATGTCAGTTAGGCCTGTATACCTTGTACATGTACTTGTAGAAATAAATATATTATTATTAAGGGGTGAAGAAAGAGCTGGGTGAGGAATCTAGCAGGGATTGGAGGGGTAGAAAAGGTGAGATCATGATGCTGGTGAAAAAATCTTTATCAGAGTAATTACAGCTACTCTACCCTCAGATCAGACCTCATCGCCCCAGCTCTAGTTCCCAAATAAATGTGCTTTGTGTACTTGGTCAAGTCTTATTTTCCCATGTGTTCTGCTTGTCCTTTGTGTGTGTAAACATTAATTATGTGCTCTGCATGTACATACTAAGTGTTATTTTCTGATGCTGGATTAGGTGACGGTGACTGACGAAGCCACAGAGAAACCAAAGACTGGTGAAGAAGGAGCCTTCGAGCTGCCAGAATCCGACTTTGTCGATGGTCGACTGGGAATTGTTGTGAGTATCATGTGGGTGAACTAGCCTGGTTGATTCATTGTATCTTGTGATCTGAGCAAGTAGGATCTGGGAGTCATGAATATTGTGAGCTGAATAGTGAGATCTTACTCCGAAAGCTGTTACCTTATGGTACTTTAGATTTATTCTCTGGAAGGGACGCTGTTTTCGTGTATATTGTCCTAAGAACTCTGTATCTTTCATTTTTAGTCTAAATGATGGGAATATTTCTCCTGTCTAAATTTATTTATGAAGTAAGACGCTCAACCTTTTTCCCAGTTTTCTCATCATTAACCAACCGATGTTTCCACTGATAATGCACTCATCCTGATCCACTGGTAACGTAGGTGGTGGTCACTGGGAAAGGCATAACTTCCAATCACGTTAAATGTGGCGAAATGAATGTGATGGATGTGATGCATTTTGAGTAATTAAGAAGGAAGTTTCCAACCTCCTTTGCTCCATTTTTCGTATATGGCAGTTAAGGCACTTGTGTCTTCTACTAGTTCTTGTGACTGAATTCCGCCCTTCCCCTTACAGCTCTTTTTGTGGGACAGTATATTGGCACTGCCCTGGAACAGGTGATGTGCTCCTGGTCCCTGAGATTGGATGTGGTGTTATAAATGTACCTCCTTTGGATAGCAAAGTAACTAATCTCCCAAAATGAGGGCTCTATTTCTGCTGCATCTCACAAGAGGCAGTTGTTTTGGTGATTCTTGGTGTGATACTTAGGTGTACGCTGGCTAAGTTCAGAAAGGCGTGGGTCCTTTATGATAAGGGGTAGAAATATAAATTCAACACAAGTCTTTCCAGGATAGATCAGGAATAAAATTTTGAAATCTGAAATCTGAAAAAATACTCCGAGAGTCTGCTGCTTTGTCTTCACCATTGGCAAATAATAATTGCTCCCTGAAAGGTGGCCAGTAATAATAGTTTTTGTAATAACAGCTCTTCCATAGCTATGTATTTTCAGAGCGATATAATCTGATGTTTAGGATGTGTAACTTCCCACCCCCATCACACCTGGCCACCTTAATGTTATGTTGTAGTTTAAGTGATTTGTGGAATGTGGGAAGGGGAGAGATTTTCCCGTGTGTGTGTGTGTACTCACCTATTTGTGGTTGCAGGGGTCGAGTCCTAGCTCCTGGCCCTGCCTCTTCACCGGTTGCTTCTGGGTCCTCTCTCTCCCTGCTCCATGAGCTTTATTATACCTCGTCTTAAAACTATGTATGGTTCCTGCCTCCACTACATCACTTTCTAGGCTATTCCACTGCCTGACAACTCTATGGCTGAAGAAATACTTCCTAGTATCTCTCTGACTCATCTGTGTCTTCAACTTCCAATTGTGACCTCTTGTTTCTGTGTCCCCTCCCTGGAACATCCTGTCTTTGTCCACCTTGTCTATTCCGCGCAGTATTTTATGTCATTATCATGTCTCCCCTGACCCTCCTGTCCTCCAGTGTCGTCAGGCCGATTTCCCTTAACCTTTCTTCATAAGACATTCCCCTTAGCTCTGGAACTAACCTTGTCGCAAACCTTTGCACTTTCTCTAGTTTCTTGACGTGCTTTATCAAGTGCGGGTTCCAAACAGGTGCTGCATACTCCAGTATGGGCCTGACGTACGCGGTGTACAGTGTCTTGAACGATTCCTTATTAAGGTATCGGAACGCTGTTCTCAGGTTTGCCAGGCACCCATATGCTGCAGCAGTTACCTGGTTGATGTGTGCTTCCGGAGACATGCTCGGTGTTATACTCACTCCAAGATCTTTCTCCTTGAGCAAGGTTTGCAGTCTTTGGCCACCTAGCCTATACTCTGTTTGCGGTCTTCTTTGCCCTTCCCCTATCTTCGTGACTTTTTTTTTTTTACACAGGGTTTGACAAGGTTAAGGATCCCTAGCTTTATTGACAAGCTATTTACAGGTTAAGGATTCCTAACTTTATTGACAAGCTAAGAGCTGTTACCTACATCAGCTCATTTGAAAGCATTTTTATTGTTATGAGACATACAAGTAGGGAACAGGATGAAGTTGGAGCCATCTGTGGGCGAGCATTTTCATTTGATCAACTGACTTTATCTCGACATCATTATGCAGTACGAATGTGTTCCATACTCGAGTCATCCTGGGTATATAGGATCTCAGATGGAGTGAAGTTCTGGAGAAGGGTACAGCCAGAGTGAAGTTGCTGTTTTCTGCCCGTCTTGTGGCATAAAAGCTTGTTTCATGCTGTCCTCGAAGTAGATCCAAGTGTGGTACTTTGACAATATTAGCCTTGTACATAACAGTAAGGCCACCTACATCCCTCCTATGTTGAAGGCTCTGCTGAAATGACAGATCTATCCAGGATGGGTCCAGGCGAGAGATGAGACGTCTTGCTCTGTTCTCTACTCTGTCAAGCAGTCGCAGATGAGAGGGGGGGCAGGCACACCAAGAAAGTGGAGCATACTCAAGGTGCGAGCGTACTTGTGCCTCGTACAGAATCTTGCAACCCCTACTGCCAAGTAGAGGCGAGATACGGCGAAGTGCTGTAAGCTTCCTGGCTGCCTTGTTTGCAAGATTTACAACATGGTTCTTCATGGTTAGTTTGGAGTCAAATTTCTCCCCAAGGATATCAACTTCTTCTCCAGGTGCCAACACCCTCCCATTCATCCTTACTACTGCACCTGCATTACCATCATGGTGCCTAGAGACGATCATCATTTGCGTTTTCTCAGGTGCAAATGTTACTTGCCATCTATTTCCCCAAGCTGATATAGCTCTCAGCTGGTGATTGATGTAGCTTAGAGCAGCTGGCATTTCTTCTCTTGGATAAGTGAATGTCAGTGTGCAGTCGTCTGCATATGCATGTGATTCTGGGATGAGATGAAGAAGGTCGTTGAAGTAGACATTCCATAACAATGGTCCCAGCACACTTCCTTGTGGAACGCTTGCCCCAATAGGATGTCTTGCTGATTCCGTTCCATTGAGAACTACCCTTAGAGATCTACCATGAAGGTAATCACTGAGGAGACATAGCGTAGAGCCTGCAATTCCCAGTGCTTGAAGTTTTGCTAAGAGGCCCTGGTGCCACACCCGGTCGAAAGCGCCAGCATGTCCAATGCTACCACACAGCTGACTTTGGATTCATCCAGTGACTGGTGCCACTTAGTGGAGAGGTTTAACAACAGATCAGCAGCAGAGTAACCTTTCCCGAAGCCATATTGACGATCACAAAGTAGTGAGTGATAGTCAAAAAACTCTGTCATTTGTCTTGAGATTATTGTCTCAAGGACCTTACCAGTGATTGACAGGAGTGACACTGGTCTGTAGTTGCTGATTTCTGCTCTGCTCTTCTTTTTGTGAACAGGGACTACATTTGTCTCTTTCCATAGAGAGGGCCATTTACACTGTACTAGGCAGTGCTGAAAGATGCGAGTTAGAGGTGCTGCTAGCTGGTCTGCACATCTTCTCAGCAATCTTGGGCTCAACTTGTCTGGGCCCACAGCCTTTTTTTGGTCAAGCGATTTAAGAAGGAAATGCACCTCCTCCTGCCTTATTGTCACCACTGATAGTTTTGACACAGTTCTTGCAGCTAGCCAAGGAGGGTCCCTTGCTGGATCAGGAATTTGCATTTTGGTAGCAAAGTGTTCAGCAAAGAGGTCTGCCTTCTCTTGACTACTAGTAGAGGTGGTCCCATCCTGTCGATTTAGAGGTGGAATGAGTTCATCAGGCAGATAACATTGTCTGTCCTTGACCAGGGACCACCAGGTTTTGGAGCCTACCCTACCTGATGCTAGCTTTCTTTTAGTGTCCACCTCCCATTTAGCAATGGCCCACTTTTGAACGTCACCCATATGTCTACAGGCTTGCCTGTGCAAGTTCCTGTTATAGGTGGTAGGATGTCTCTTATACCTTCGCCATGCTTTGTACTTAGCAGTAGCAGCCTCTCTACAATGAAAGCCAAACCAAGGCTGATCTGTAGGCTTCGTCACATATTGCCGGTGAGGAATGTGTTCTTGTTGTAGATTAAGGATGTGTCCAGTGAAGGCTTTCACTTGGTTGTCAACATCCCCTTGGAGAAGAGCATTCCAATTGGTGGTGGCAAGCTCAGAGCGAAGGGCTGGCCAATCACCTCTTTCCCATAGCCAGGTTGTGCGTGTGGACTCCTCAACTCGTTCTGTTGGGATCTTAAGTGTCGTAAAAACAGCCTTGTGGTCAGACGATCCAACATAGCCGAGGGGTTGACAAGTGACTATGCCTTCTGCCAGATCACTCACTACTTGGTCAAGGGAGGAGCCAGAGATGTGAGTTGGGAAATCAACAAAGTTTCTCATGTCAAACACTGCAAGAAGGTCATCAAAGTCCCTCTGTATAAGGTGCTGGTTGAGGTCACCAACAATTATGATATATTGACAGTTGTGTTGTAGCAGAAGGGAGTCAATATTTTCCATTAGGAAGTTGATGGGATCTGCATGTTGCCACTGAGGTCTGTACATTGCACATGCTAGTACAGAGGTACTAGTGTTTATGCAGAGCTTGAAGAACATCATTTCAAGATGTGTATGGGTGGCAACATCAATGTGCTGGGCATGAACACTGGGCATGACTTTGCATTTGGCGGGATTAAATTCGAGAAGCCAGTTGCTGGACCAGGTGTCCAGTCTGTCCAGGTCTCTTTGAAGTCCTGCCCGGTCCTTATCTGATTTAATTCTCCTCATTAACTTCACATCGTCTGCGAACAGGGACACTTCTGAGTCTAACCCTTCCATCATGTCGTTCACATATACCAAAAATAGCACTGGTCCTAGGACTGACCCCTGTGGGACCCCGCTCGTCACAGGTGCCCATTGTGATGCATCATTACGTACCATGACTCGTTGTTGCCTCCCTGTCAGGTATTCTCTGATCCATTGCAATACCCTTCCTGTTATATGAGCCTGATCCTCTAGCTTCTGCACTAATCTCTTGTGAGGAACTGTGTCAAAGGCCTTCTTGCAGTCCAAGAAGATGCAATCAACCCACCCCTCTCTCTCATGTCTTGCTTCTGTTACTTTATCATAAAACTCCAGAAGGTTTGTGACACAGGATTTTCCTTCCATGAATCCATGCTGTTTGGCGTTTATACTCTTGTCCTGTTCCAGGTGCTCCACCACTCTCCTCCTGATAATCTTCTCCATAACTTTGCATACTATACACGTCAGTGACACAGGTCTATAGTTTAGTGCCTCTTTTCTGTCTCCTTTTTTAAAAATGGGAACTACATTTGCCGTCTTCCATACCTCAGGTAGTTGCCCAGTTTCCAGGGACGTGTTGAAGATTGTGGTAAGTGGCACACACAACATATCCGCTCCCTCTCTAAGGACCCACGGGGAGATGTTATCCGGTCCCATTGCCTTTGAGGTATCGATGTCCCTTAGCAGTTTCTTCACCTCCTCATCTGTATGCATGTCATCCAACACTTGTTGGTATATTCCTTGCTGGTGTCCCCATCTGGTCTGTCCCCCGAGAGGCCTTCCTGTCTCCACTGTAAATACTTCCTTAAATCTCATGTTGAGCTCCTCACATACCTCTTGATCGTTTCTTGTGAGTTCCCCACCTTCTTTCCTCAGCCTTATCACCTGGTCTTTGACTGTTGTCTTCCTCCTAATGTGGCTATACAGCAGTTTCGGGTCAGACTTGACTTTCGATGCTATGTCATTTTCGTACTGTCGCTGGGCCTCCCTCCTTATCTGTGTGTACTCGTTTCTGGCATGTGTGTGTGTGTGTGTGTGTGTGTGTGTGTGTGTGTGTGTGTGTGTGTGTGTGTGTGTGTGTGTGTGTGTGTGTGTGTGTGTGTGTGTGTGTGTGTATGTGAGTGAGTGAGTGAGTGAGTGAGTGTTAGTGTTATATTATATTATATATATAATAAAAAGAAAAAATGCTAAGCCCATGGATGCTTTACTAAGCCATCTCATGATTTCAGCAAGCAATATACAGTCACTGTGTTTGATTAGAACAGTCTGAATATTATTATTTGGCATAGCAAAGTATTTATGGCATGACTGAGGTAGTACATCTGCCATGGGCCAGTAGGGATACACCTACAGCATAATACAAAGAACACTTGGATTTGTTCCTTTATCAAAATTTGCTCTAAATCATGAGCTATGACTTGAAACAAATTATGGATATGGTTTAGGGTATATGAATAATAGACTTCAAGTTTTGAAGTTGACAGGGGTTCCAGGAAAGAGGCTAAGACTGCTGGAGTGTCGGTCCATAACTGGTGTTCCTTTCAGGAAGCAGAGACCATAGAGCACCTTAGGAACAACCTGGCAGTGGATGAACATTACTGCGATGAGGACTTCCCTGCAGATAATACATCTCTCTTCTTCTCCAGTCGTGTTGATCCCGACGTTGAGTGGAAGAGGCCCTATGTGAGTCTTTAAGGGGAGGAGCAGCATTTAGGAATTTTTATTAATAATAATCAAATTCCAATTAATTATTTATTGTAAGTTACAAAGGTGGTAACTAGTGTAAACTAGAGGTTTCATGAAGCTTGCCTAAAAATAATAAGAGAAAAAATAAATTAATGGTTTTTGATAGAGCAACACATCAGTAAAATTTCTACCAATTGGTAATGCTTAGGATGTTCTAGTTTACTCTAAATGAACAGAATTGTAGAGAACTTATTGAACAATATAGTATCATTACATTGTATACAAAAAAAATTCTTAATTTTGAATGTTTTTTTGTGTTGGTATTTTAAAATAAATAAATCATAAATGGGAAAGACTATTACAGATGCGTTTTGTAATAGTCTGTAACAATCATGACAATCTGTTTATGAATAACAAGGAAAACTTTGCTAATAGGAGAATAAATTTTGAGGGAAAACAATAATTAATTACCTGTGAGAGTCCATGTATGTGAAACACCTTAAGTCATGAGCACAAGCGACATCTTTCCATTCAAGATTAAAAGAGTTACTGAGTCCCTAGGCCCTGACAACATCTCCACAGTAGCTTCAGAAGATGCCATGTAGTGTATTTTATAAACACTGACCAAAAACTAACAATATTTGGAAAAAATACAAATACAGCCTCTCCTTACTGAATGACAGGGTTCTGTTCTTAAGAGTAGGTTGGTAAGCGAATTGGTCGTTAAGCGAGGAGCACATTGTACTGGTGGTGGGTTTGTATCCAGGGCCGGATTAAGAAGTCTCCGGGCCCTAGGCTATTCAGATTGGCGGGGTCCCTTTGAGTTACGGGTAAGCGAAGCGACCCCTTCCAGCTTGGGGGTGGGGGTCGGTGTGAGCCTGTTTAAGGTCTAATTAAATACATTCTGGCTATTTAGATTAAATTTAATAGGGAAAGTGCATCAAGACAACCAAAACCATTTACCAACAGCCATTTTAACTATCTTGTTAAATTATGCATTTTAAAGAGAATAAACTCAAGACAGCATAGTATTACTAGATTAGGCTATTAAAGTAGTGACATCATGTACCTATTATATTCAGCATAACCACTACAGCACTATTATTCCCTTTATAAATCAATGACCATTATTGTTATCATTGCATCATGCATAAGACTATCAAATCATATAAACTCAAGAAAGTAAAGAATTGTTTATATTCACAGGCACTTCTTAAATAAATTTTTTTCTGGATTTCATATTGGCAAAATCATCAATTATATTCTGAAAATCAATATTTCTTGTTAGATCAGACTCAATGGTCAACAAGGCTAGGTTACACAATTTGTCTTGGCTCATTGTTGAACGGAGCTGGTTTTTCACTCTTTTCAAAACAGAAAATGAACGTTCTCCTTCACAGTTAGAAGCTGAAAGTGTTAGGTAAAGGCGATACACTATGTCAACATTAGGGAAGGTTTCTGAGATACCTGCATTTCTTAAATGTTTCAAAGCAGCTGAGGGCGCACATTTTTCAGGTGGAGCTTTAATCAGATTCATATACCCAGAAAAATGAACTATTTCTTCAACAAATGTGTCCTGAACATCTGCTGAAAGGTGTTGTTACAACTTTAATGCAGCTTCTCTCAATTCTGCATCTGGCATAGTAGTAATTTTGAACAGAAATCCAAACTTGTCATTGAGATTCTGGTAGATTTCTTTTCTTTTCACCAATTCTGTAATCAGTGAATCCAGAATGACGAAGTATGTAGCTGTCTTACATTTCTGCCTTGGTAGCAACACAATTTCATTGTCTGGCACTTCAAAATTGCGTTTCCTCTTCCTTGACCGCTGATGATCAGCCCGGTAACTGTAGTCTTTCACCAGCAGTTTAGCTTTCTCTTCAAACATTTCAAAAGCTTCATCATTGCGAAGTGAGCTTACAAATTCCACTAAGCCTGCATAGAGGTTAGCACAAGTAGCCATTTCAATTTCAATTTTCTGAAGTGTCTTGTTCGTGGCATTTAACCGTTCCAGTATACAGTCCCAAAGCACACAGAGTAAGGCCAATTCAAATCTTCCAATTTTGATGCTAAGCTGGCTGCTTCGCTTCTTGTAGTTGCTGTCTGGTCTTCATCCTCTGCTATTTGGATCAAAGCAGAACGTATTTCAGCAAAGCTGTCTTTCAAAGCATGTGTTGCATCATGCTGTGCTGACCACCTTGTTGTTGATAATGATTTGATGACATCTCCATGAATGGTTGACTTGAGTATACTCCACCGATAGGTTGAAGCAGAGAAAAAATTAAAGAGTGCTTGTAAAAGTCCAAAAAATGAAACTGCAGCGACACAACACTCCGCAGCACATGACCCAACAAGATTAAGAGAATGTGCTGAGCAGGGCACATATTCAGCAAGTGGGTTGATTTGCTTGATACGGGCTTGCAATCCATTATATTTACCCGACATGTTACTTGCATTGTCGTAGCTCTGGCCACGGCAATCCATAATAGAGAGATCATGTTCAAGCAGAGTATCCAGTACTACATTCATCATTGTTTCTCCATCATGGCCTGAAAGAGGAATGAATTTTATAAAGCGCTCTACAGGCTTACCACTGGAGTTGACAAAGCAAACAATGAATGTCAATTGATCTGTATGTGAAATATCTGGTGTTGAATCTACACTTATTGCAAAGTATTTTGCAGTTTTATTTTATTTCATTATTTATTTTTGTTTTGATTAATTTTTAAAAATCAATTTTACTCTCCAAACACTTGAACTTTTTAGGTAGGGACCCCTTTGCACTTGCACCATGTGCGCAGTCTTGGATGAGCCCCTGAACCCCTTGGACTGCGGGGCCCCCAAATGCGCGGGGCCCTAGGCAAATGCCTAGTTTGCCTATGCGGTAATCCGGCCCTGTTTGTATCAACCATCTTTAGATATTTTTTTAATGTCACCTTTGCACCATTTATAACATTTATGGTATAGTGGACCCTCGGTTATCGGCCATTCTGGATATCGGCCGATTCTGATTTCGGCTGCTTTTTTGGCTGAAATTCTGTCCCGGATTTCAGCCATCAACTCAGAAATCGGCCTTATTGAACGCATCAGCCTGCCACTCTGCCACGTTTGTGAGTCAGTCTGGCTGTGTCTCTCGGTGAGTGAGCAACACTCCACGCATTCATCCAAACATCTCGTCATAATCCATTTTTTTGTGGTTGTTTATTGAGTGCGACTGCGAAATAAGCCACCATGGGCCCAAAGAAAGTGCCTAGTGCCACCAGCCCTTTTGTAAAGGGGTGAGAGAGAGAGGGGAGAATGTGCCTTCTTCAGTGATTCTATGATATGTACGATACTAAAGCAGCAGGAGTCGATAAAGGCCATAGTGCCAGCCAGCGATAAAGTGTAGCATTAACAGTGTAGCAAGTAAGTTAAGCAATTAAGTGTTAGAAAAAGGATGACACAAAACTCTTCCAATGTTGTTGGAGGTGTATAGGGCCACTGACAACATGTGCCGCCCTGCATATCTTCCACCACCCTAAACCTCTGCTATCATCTCAATAACCACTTTATTTCTTTACGTTCTCCACAATAGCCACTTTATTTCTTTACATTCTCTATTATGTTTTTATACAATATTTCTTATTTATAAATTATCTACATTGTTTCAATGTGACTAGTGGTGTTTCAGTGTGACTAGTAGTATGATTAGTGGCAGTGGCTGCTGCCACTGCCACCACCACCACTATATCATGTATGTATGTTTCTATGTTATTAATATTGTTTATTATGTTATATTAGATGAATTGTGATAGATAAATAAGCTGTAGAGTTGATATTAGTATCTATGGAAAATTTCCTAGGGGTGTTACCTGTACGTACCTCAACATTACATGCATATGAGTAATCTCATTGGGAGACAACAACTATATTGTTTACCGTAGTCACCCCGTGTAGACATGTGAGAAAACTTAACCACCTCTGGTCACTGCAGGTGGCTCCTTTGACATTCACAATCTTATCCATATCTCTCCGAGACCAGTAAAATTGGATAGCACCCACAAGTACGGCGCTACTAATTAATTGTGGACTGTATAGATTATATTAGTTTAACTGAATGAAGGGGGGGGGTAGGTTACACATGGATATATCCATCAAGGAAAAACACTTGTACATAATCCCACCACTTACCAGATATTCTCTGGTGGTCACTTGAAGTAGCTGGATCACCCATAACCTATCCAATTACAACATACCTAACTGGCCAGTATCAGTCTGCTATAACTAGAAGGGTTACTTAACTGTGGGTGATTGATGCTCCTTATTTCCTCCATTCACCATCACATTTCGATGTCCTGCTACACAGACATGGTTCTTATTCCAGCAGGACGAGGTATCCATTGGTTTGTCCCGGTTTAGAAGTCGTGACTCCATAAAAACTTCACTATCCTCGAGACAGGAACACGAGATAAACAGATGCTCACTCTGAGAACGGCGACTCATTTCACTTCACACATTCTCTTAACTTGGTGTTATTATCACTGATTACTTCTTAGCCCACCATACAGTTTAATGTCTCCTAAGTATTATACACATTGGAGACCACTCCATTAAGAAATGAGACTGATGAGTGATGATTAAACCACGGGTATTTTTCCCCGGGACACAGTCCATGGCGACGCGCCAGTCACCCCCGGTCCTACCATTATTCACTCATTTTACCACTTTATTACGGTGGTCCCGTAAATCACATTCCCTCACTCTTCACCAGGAACAGTTACGACACTTCCTATTATGAAGTGAGGCCTATATTAATCCTTAGGCCGCCGTGAACGCCAATTTCCTGGTCCCATGTTTTCACAGCCTCTTCACTACATTCAAAACACTCCCACCGCCCCCCAGTCTCCATTCACTCCTATCAAACATGCTCACGCATGCCTGCTGGAAGTCCAAGCCCCTTGCACACAAAACCTCCTTTACCCCCTCCCTCCAACCTTACCTACCCCGCCTTCCTTCCACTACAGACTGATACACTCTTGAAGTCATTCTGTTTTGCTCCATTCTCTCTACATGTCCGAACCACCTCAACAACCCTTCCTCAGCCCTCTGGACAACAGTTTTGGTAATCCCGCACCTCCTCCTAACTTCCAAACTACGAATTCTCTGCATTATATTCACACCACACATTGCCCTCAGACATGACATCTCCACTGCCTCCAGCCTTCTCCTCGCTGCAACATTCATCACCCATGCTTCACACCCATATAAGAGCATTGGTAATATTTTGGTTTTCGGCCTTTTCGGATTTAGACTGACCTTCTGGAAAGGATTATGGCTGATAACCGAGGGTCCACTGTATTTTTAAATGTTTATGCAGTAGTAGTGTACTGTGTATTGTAATAAACAGAATAGAGGAAATCAGCTCTAATATACATTATTTTGGTATGCATACTGGTCAGAGAGTCCGTCATAAGTCCGAGTCATCAGTAAACGAGTACATCACTAAGTGAGGGGAGGCTGTACTCCTTTTATTCTACTGATTGGGTACAAGAAACTGCTCATTTACTTATTTCAGCTACCTAATAAAATGGTAATAAATTGGTAATTTGGCCAATTTCACACAAAATTCAAGAAAGGAATATTTCAAAATAGGATCCAGAATAAACAATGCAGACATTCCTGGCACTAGAAGAAAATTTTCTCCATTTGTTAGTCACATACTGTATATATATATATACAGTGGACCCCCGGTTATCGGCTGTAATCCGTTCCAGAAGGTCGGCCAATAACTGAAATGGTCAAAAACCGAATTAATACTTCCCATAAGAATTAATGGAAATACAATTTATCTGTTCCAGACAAAAGTATTCACAAAAAATAATTTTTTTAACAATTATGTAAGTATTACATACCTTTATTGAAGGCTAATGCTGGCTTTTGGAAGATAGGGAAGAGGAAAGAGGGAGGAGTTAGTGTTTGGAAGGGGAATCCCCCTCCATAAAGATTTTAGGTAGCAAAGCCTTCTCTGGGGTTACTTCCCTTCTTTGTCTTTTAATGCCACTAGGACCAGCTTCAGAGTCACTGGACCCCTGTCTCACAAAATAACTGTCCAGAGTGCTCTGTTTCTGGCATCTCTTTAAGATTTCCCCGAAGTGGGACAAGGTTTTGTCACTAAACATGTTGCAGATATGGTTTGTTTCAGCTTTGTCAGGGTGGTGTTTCTCTACAAAAGCTTGCACCCTAGTCCACATTGCACACACCTCTTTAATCCCTGAAGAAAGCACCTCCTTCACTCCCTCTTCCTCCTCCTCTGAAGCAAGTTCCTCAGCTGCAGTCTCTTGCTGTTCAAGTTAAAGCTCTTGCAGTTCTTCAGTGGTTAGCTCTTCCCTGTGGTCCTCCACCAACTCTTCCACATCCTCGCCACTCACCTCCAACCCCAGAGACTTCCCCAGTGCCACAATAGAGTCCACAGGGTCGGCAGGGTCAGGGGTCAGGGTCAGCCTCAAACCCTTCAAAATCCCTCTCGGACACAATCTGGCCACAATTTTCTCCAAGCATAGTTCAAAGTCCTAAGAGCATAAGCCTTACCTATAAGGCTTATGCAATGGAGGATAGTGAAGCGATTCCTCCAGAACTCTCTTAGGGCCAACTGAGTGTCCGATGTCACTTCAAAGCACTTTTGAAACACTGCTTTTGTGTAGAGTTTTTTGAAGTTAGAAATGACCTGCTGATCCATGGGCTGGAGGAGAGGAGTGGTGTTAGGAGGCAAGAACTTCACTGTGATGAAACTGAAGTCCCTAAACACTTGGTCTTGCAAGTCTGGAGGATGTGCAGGAGCATTGTCCAGTAATAGGAGACACTTGAGTGGCAATTTCTTTTCCAGGAAGTATTTTTTCACATTTGGACCAAACACATCATTAACCCACTCTGAAAATTTGCCTTGTGACCCATGCCTTATGATTAGCTTTCCACATCACACACAATCTATTCTTCATGACATTGTTTTTCTTGAACACACTGGGATTTTCTGAGTGATACACGAGTAAAGGCTTCACTTTGAAATCCCCACTAGCATTACCACACAACAAGAGAGTAAGCCTGTCTTTCATAGGCTTGTGTCCTGGCAATGCCTTTTCCTCCTGGGTAATGTAGGTCCTGTTTGGCATTTTCTTCCAAAACAGGCCTGTTTTGTCACAATTGAATACTTGTTGGGGTTTGAATCCTTCAACCTCTATGTACCCCTGGAATTCCTGCACAAATTTTTCAGCCGCACATTTGTCAGAACTTGCTGCCTCACCATGCCTTACAACACTGTGTATGCCACTACGCTTCTTAAATCTATCAAACCATCCTTTGTTGGCCATAAATTCACAAACTGCAGTACTTGTTCCAGGCATTTTCTTTGCAAGATCCTCATGCACCTTCCTGGCCTTCTCACAAATAATCGACTCCACAACACTGTCTCCCACTAATTCTTTTTCCTTAATCCACAATAATAATAACTTTTCCATCTCTTCCATTATTGGTGGCCTTTGTTTAGTTAGAAAAGTTACCCCTTTTGCAACATTAGCATCTTTGATTTGTTCTTTCTTTGCCAGGATGGATGTAATTGTTGATTTATTCTTGCTGTACATTATGGCAAGTTCCACCACCTTCATAACACTCTCAAACTTTTCTTTCACTTCACTCTTAAATTCCATGGTGTTTCTCACTTTCTTTACCACAGGAACTTCCTTTGGAGCCATGGTTACTTATTTCAAAATTGCACGGCAAAAAAAAAAAAAACACTAAAAACAATGGAAAACAAGTGAAATGTTTGGATGTATGAGCAGAAGCTTCCTCAGCCACCGAGAGACAAAGCCAAACTGATGCGCAAGCGGCCCCAGGCGGTGGATGGACACATCCCAAATGGCCGATCACTGAATTATCGGCTGTTAACCAGGCACCGAAAAACCGGCCGATAACCGGGTGCCAAAAAACCGGCCAAAAAGTGAGTTGGCCAAAAACAGAACCGGCTGATAACCGGGGGTCCACTGTAATAATTACTAAAAAGAATAAGAAGAAAATTGTCAAAGTGGGAAGTCTGAATGTGCGTGGATGTTGTGCAAATGATAAGAAAGAGATGATTGTGGATGTTATGAATGAATGTTATGAATGGCTTTAAGTGAAACAAAGCTGAAGGGGGTGGGTGAGTTTCATTGGAGAGGAATAAATGGGATTAGGTCAGGGGTTTCAAATAGAGTTAGAGCTAAAGAAGGAGTAGCAATAATGTTGAAGGATAAGCTATGGCAGGAAAAGAAGGACTATAAATGTATTAATTCAAGGATTATGTGGAGTAAAATAAAAGTTGGATGTGAGAAGTGAGTTATAGTAAGCATATATGCACCTGGGGAAGAGAGAAGTGTAGAGGAGAGAGAGAGAGAGATTTTGGAAAATGTTGAGTGAATGCGTGGGGATTTTTGAACCAAGTGTGAGAGTACTTGTGGTTGGGGATTTAAATGCTGAAGTGGGTAAAAATGTTGTGGAGGGAGTAGTAGGTAAATTTGGGGTGCTAGGGGTAAATGAAAATGGGGAGCCTTTAATTGAGCTATGTGTAGAAAGAAGTTTGGTAATAAGTAATACATATTTTATGTAAAAGAGGATAAATAAATATACAAGGAATGATATAGCACGTAATGAAAGTAGTTTGTTAGATTATGTATTGGTGGATAAAAGGTTGATGTGTAGGCTCCAGGATGTACACGTTTATAAAGGGGCAACTGATATATCGGATCATTATCTAGTTGTAGCTACAGTTAGAGTAAGAGGTAGATGGGACAAGAGGAAAATGGCAACAACAAGTAAGAGGGAGGTGAAAGTGTATAAACTAAGGGAGGAGGAAGTTCGGGTGAGATATAAGCAACTATTGGCAGAAAGGTGGACTGGGTTGAAGACGGTTGGAATAGTTTTATTAGAATGTGGGGCAGAAGTTTGTGATTATAGGAGGGTGGGTGCAGGAGGAAAGAGGAGTGATTAGTGGAATGATGAAGTAAAGGGTGTGATAAAAGAGAAAAAGGTAGCTTATGAGAGGTTTTTACAAAGCATAAGTGTTATAAGAAGAGTAGAGTACAGTGGACCCCCGGTTAACGATATTTTTTCACTCCAGAAGTATGTTCAGGTGCCAGTACTGACCGAATTTGTTCCCATAAGAAATATTGTGAAGTAGATTAGTCCATTTCAGACCCCCAAACATACACATACAAACGCACTTACATAAATACACTTACATAATTGGTCACATTCGGAGGTAATCGTTATGCGGGGGTCCACTGTATATGGAGAGTAAAAGAAAGGTGAAGAGAGTGGTGAGAGAGTGCAAAAGGAGAGCAGATGATAATGGGAGAGGCACTGTCAAGAAATTTTAATGAAAGTAAGAAAAAATTTTGGAGTGAGTTAAGAAAGCCTAGGGAATGAATGGATTTGTCAGTTACAAACAGAGTAGGGGAGTTAGTAAATGGGGAAATGGAGGAATTGGGTAGATGGCGAGAATATTTTGAGGAACTTTTAAATGTCGACGAAGAAAGGGAGGCGGTAATTTCATGCACTGGCCAGGGAGGTACACCATCTTTTAGGAGTGAAGAAGAGCAGGATGTGAGTCTGGGGGAGGTGCGTGAGGCACTACGTACAATGAAAGGGGTAAAACAGCTGGAACTGACGGGATCATGACAGAAATGTTAAAAGCAGGGGGGGACAGTGTTGGAGTGGTTGGTATTTTTGTTTAATTAATGCATGAAAGAGGGGAAGGTACCTAGGGATTGGCGGAGAGTGTGTATAGTCCCTTTATATAAAGGGAAGGGGGACAAGATATTGTAAAAATTAGAGGAATAAGTTTACTGAGTATACCAGGAAAAGTGTACGGTAAGGTTATTATTGAAAGAATTAGAGGTAAGACAGAATGTAGAACTGTGGATGAGCAAGGAGGTCTTAGAGTGGGTAGGGGATGTGTAGATCAAGTATTTACATTGAAGCATATATGTGAACAGTATTTAGATAAAGGTAGGGAAGTTTTTATTGTATTATGGATTTAGAAAAGGCATATGATAGAGTGGATAGGGAGGCAATGTGGGAGATATTCAAATTCAAATTCAAAGTTTATTCTCTATAAGGATTACAATGCTGAGTTCACAGAATTTGTTTATTGTGTGGTTTACATGTAGTAAGGTACTAAATACAGAGGGTGCCACTAGAACACCTAGCATGGCTAGGCATTTCGGGCAGACTTGGATTAATTCTTAAATTTAAAATATTACAAATTATGAGGTAAGTTGGTATTATGGCTAAGTGACTAAATACTGTTTGTGAGTTTAGCAATGTGAATGCTTTTGTTTTGGCACAATACATAGTTTCAGTATTGGAGTATCACAGGCCAACTTATGACTAGTTAGGATTCATCATTTTAAGATTGAGATTGATATTTCTGTTTATGGTCAAATGGGTGAGTGAGTGTAAGTGTGAACCACCAGGTGGTATTCGTGTAATTAGTTGACGGGGTGTATCAGGGAGATAAGATGTTTTCTAATGGTAGTTTTGAAGGTGATGAATGTGTCTGCAGTTCTAGAGTTTTCAGGTAGGGTGTTCCAGATTTTAGGGCCTTTGACATACATTGAATTTTTGTAAAGGTTTAGTCGGACACGGGGAATGTCATAGAGATGTTTGTGTCTGGTGTTATGCCTATGGGTTCTGTCAGGACTATCAAGAAAGTGTTTTAGGTCAAGGTTAATATTGGAATTTAAGGTCCTGTAGATGTAGATTGCACAGTAGTAAGTGTGAATGTACTGAACAGGGAGTAAGTTTAGATCTGTGAAGAGTGGGGGGGTGTGTTGCCAGGGATGGGATTTAGTGATTATTCTTACTGTGGCTTTTTGTTGGGTTATTATTGGCTTTAGGTGTGTTGCTGCAGTTGATCCTCAAGCACAAATAGCCTAGGTGAGGTATATATATATGGAATAGGTGGTAAGTTACTAAATGCTGTTAAGAGTTTTTATGAGGATAGCGAGGCTCAAGTTAGGGTGTGTAGAAGAGAGGGAGACTACTTCCTGGTAAAAGTAGGTCTTAGACAGGGATGTGTAATGTCACCATGGTTGTTTAATATATTTATAGATGGGGTTGTAAAAGAAGTAAATGCTAGGGTGTTCGGGAGAGGGGTGGGATTAAATTATGGAGAATTAAATACAAAATGGGAAGTGACAGTTACTTTTTGCTTATGATACTGTGCTTATGGGAGATTCTAAAGAAAAATTGCAAAGGTTAGTGGACGAATTTGGGAGTGTGTGTAAAGGTAGAAAGTTGAAAGTGAACATAGAAAAGACTAAGGTGATGAGGGTATCAAATGATTTAGATAAAGAAAAATTGGTTATCAAATTGGGGAGGAGGAGTATGGAAGAAGTGAATGTTTTCAGATATTTGGGAGTTGACGAGTCAGCGGATGGATTTATAAAGGATGAGGTTAATCATAGAATTGATGAAGGAAAAAAGGTGAATGGTGCATTGAGGTATATGTGGAAGCAAAAAATGTTATCTATGGAGGCAAAGAAGGGAATGTATGAAAGTATAGTAGTACCAACACTCTTATATGGGTGTGAAGCTTGGGTTGTAAATGCTGCAGCAAGGAGGCAGTTGGAGGCAGTGGAGATGTCCTGTCTAAGAGCAATGTGTGGTGTAAATATTATGCAGAAAATTCGGAGTGTGGAAATTATGAGAAGGTGTGGCGTTAATAAAAGTATTAGTCAGAGGGCTGAAGAGGGTTTGTTGAGGTGGTTTGGTCATTTACAGAGAATGGATCAAAGTAGAAAGACATGGAGAGCGTATAAATCTGTAGGGGAAGGAAGGTGGGGTAGGGGTTGTCCTCGAAAAGGTTGGAGAGAGGGGGTAAAGGAGGTGTTGTGGGCGAGGGGTTTGGACTTCCAGCAAGCGTGCGTGAGCGTGTTAGATAGGAGTGAATGGAGACAAATGGTATTTGGGACCTGACAATCTGTTGGAGTGTGAGCAGGGTAATATTTAGTGAAGGGATTCAGGGAAACCGGTTATTTTATATAACCGGACTTGAGCCCTGGAAATGGGAAGTACAATGCCTGCACTTTAAAGGAGGGGTTTAGGATATTGGCAGCTTGGAGAGATATATTGTGTATTTTTATACGTATATACTTCTAAACTGTTGTATTCTGGGCACCTCTGCAAAAACAGTGATTATGTGTGAGTGAGGTGAAAGTGTTGAATGATGATGAAAGAATTTTCTTTTTGGGGATATTCTTTCTCTTTGGGTCACCCTACCTTGGTGGGAGACGGCCGACTTGTTGAAAATATATATATATATATATATATATATATATATATATATATATATATATATATATATATATATATATATATATATATATATATTATATGTTTTTTTATTTATTATCACACTGGCCGATTCCCACCAAGGCAGGGTGGCCCGAAAAAGAAAAACTTTCACCATCATTCACTCCATCACTGTCTTGCCAGAAGGGTGCTTTACACTACAGTTTTTAAAACTGCAACATTAACACCCCTCCTTCAGAGTGCAGGCACTGTACTTCCCATCTCCAGGACTCAAGTCCGGCCTGCCGGTTTCCCTGAACCCCTTCATAAATGTTACTTTGCTCACACTCCAACAGCACGTCAAGTATTAAAAACCATTTGTCTCCATTCACTCCTATCAAACACGCTCACGCATGCCTGCTGGAAGTGCAAGCCCCTCGCACACAAAACCTCCTTTACCCCCTCCCTCCAACCTTTCCTAGGCCGACCCCTACCCCGCCTTCCTTCCACTACAGACTGATCCACTCTTAAAGTCACTCTGTTTCGCTCCATTCTCTCTACATGTCCGAACCACCTTAACAACCCTTCCTCAGCCCTCTGGACAACAGTTTCGGCAATCCCGCACCTCCTCCTAACTTCCAAACTACGAATTCTCTGCATTATATTCACACCACACATTTCCCTCAGACATGACATTATATATGTATATATATTATATGTACATTATATTATATTATATATATATTATATATATATTATATATTATATATATATTATATATATATATATCTACAAGCCTCCGGATGCAACATCCCAGCAATTCCAGGAACAGCTGTTAAAAATTGACCACTGTCTGGAAAATCTTCCAGCTCCTGCACCCAACATCTTGCTCCTGGGGGATTTCAACTTAAGGCACCTAAAATGGAGGAATATAGCAAATAATATTGTTGCAGTAATAACACCAGGAGGCAGCTCTGATGAAAACTCACACTCACACGAGCTTTTAAATCTCTGCACAAAATTCAATTTAAACCAGCAAATAATAGAGCCTACTAGACTGGAGAATACACTAGACCTCATCTTCACTAACAATGATGATCTGATAAGAAATGTCACCATATCAAAAACAATATACTCAGATCACAACATAATTGAGGTTCAGACATGTATGCGTGGAGCCCCAGACCGACAAAATGAGACTAGTCACGAGGGAGCATTCACCAAATTCAACTTCAATAACAAAAACATAAAGTGGGACCAAGTAAACCAAGTCCTAACCGATATAAGCTGGGAAGATATACTAAGCAACACAGACCCAAACTTATGCCTAGAACAGATTAACTCGGTGGCACTCGATGTATGCACAAGGCTTATTCCTCTAAAAAAAAGGAGGAGTAGATGTAAAATAGAAAGAGACAGGCGCTCCCTTTACAGGCGACGGAAAAGAATAACAGAGCGGCTAAAAGAGGTCAATATATCTGAAATGCGCAGGGTGACACTGGTCAGAGAAATAGCAAGCATCGAACTTAAGCTAAAAGAATCCTTTAGGAGTCAGGAATCGCGGGAAGAACTAAAAGCCATAAATGAAATCGAAAGAAACCCAAAGTATTTCTTCTCCTATGCCAAATCAAAATCGAGAACAACGTCCAGTATTGGGCCCCTACTTAAACAAGATGGGTCCTACACAGATGACAGCAAGGAAATGAGTGAGCTACTCAAGTCCCAATATGACTCAGTTTTTAGCAAGCCGCTAACCAGACTGAGAGTCGAAGATCAAAATGAATTTTTTATGAGAGAGCCACAAAATTTGATTAACACAAGCCTATCCGATGTTATCCTGACGCCAAATGACTTCGAACAGGCGATAAATGACATGCCCATGCACTCTGCCCCAGGGCCAGACTCATGGAACTCTGTGTTCATCAAGAACTGCAAGAAGCCCCTATCACGAGCCTTTTCCATCCTATGGAGAGGGAGCATGGACACGGGGGTCGTCCCTCAGTTACTAAAAACAACAGACATAGCCCCACTCCACAAAGGGGGCAGTAAAGCAACAGCAAAGAACTACAGACCAATAGCACTAACATCCCATATCATAAAAATCTTTGAAAGGGTCCTAAGAAGCAAGATCACCACCCATCTAGAAACCCATCAGTTACACAACCCAGGGCAACATGGGTTTAGAACAGGTCGCTCCTGTCTGTCTCAACTACTGGATCACTACGACAAGGTCCTAAATGCACTAGAAGACAAAAAGAATGCAGATGTAATATATACAGACTTTGCAAAAGCCTTCGACAAGTGTGACCATGGCGTAATAGCGCACAAAATGCGCGCTAAAGGAATAACAGGAAAAGTCGGTCGATGGATCTATAATTTCCTCACTAACAGAACACAGAGAGTAGTCGTCAACAGAGTAAAGTCCGAGGCAGCTACGGTGAAAAGCTCTGTTCCACAAGGCACAGTACTAGCTCCCATCTTGTTCCTCATCCTCATATCCGACATAGACAAGGATGTCAGCCACAGCACCGTGTCTTCCTTTGCAGATGACACCCGAATCTGCATGACAGTGTCTTCCATTGCAGACACTGCAAGGCTCCAGGCGGACATCAACCAAATCTTTCAGTGGGCTGCAGAAAACAATATGAAGTTCAACGATGAGAAATTTAAATTACTCAGATATGGTAAACATGAGGAAATTAAATCTTCATCAGAGTACAAAACAAATTCTGGCCACAAAATAGAGCGAAACACCAACGTCAAAGACCTGGGAGTGATTATGTCGGAGGATCTCACCTTCAAGGACCATAACATTGTATCAATCGCATCTGCTAGAAAAATGACAGGATGGATAATGAGAACCTTCAAAACTAGGGAGGCCAAGCCCATGATGACACTCTTCAGGTCACTTGTTCTATCTAGGCTGGAATATTGCTGCACTCTAACAGCACCTTTCAAGGCAGGTGAAATTGCCGACCTAGAAAATGTACAGAGAACTTTCACGGCGCGCATAACGGAGATAAAACACCTCAATTACTGGGAGCGCTTGAGGTTTCTAAACCTGTATTCCCTGGAACGCAGGAGGGAGAGATACATGATTATATACACCTGGAAAATCCTAGAGGGACTAGTACCGAACTTGCACACGAAAATCACTCATTACGAAAGCAAAAGACTTGGCAGACGATGCACCATCCCCCCAATGAAAAGCAGGGGTGTCACTAGCACGTTAAGAGACCATACAATAAGTGTCAGGGGCCCGAGACTGTTCAACTGCCTCCCAGCACACATAAGGGGGATTACCAACAGACCCCTGGCAGTCTTCAAGCTGGCACTGGACAAGCACCTAAAGTCAGTTCCTGATCAGCCGGGCTGTGGCTCGTACGTTGGTTTGCGTGCAGCCAGCAGCAACAGCCTGGTTGATCAGGCGCTGATCCACCAGGAGGCCTGGTCACAGACCGGGCCGCGGGGGCGTTGACCCCCGGAACTCTCTCCAGGTAAACCCCAGGTAAATATACCTGGAGTTTACCTGGAGAGAGTTCCGGGGGTCAACGCCCCCGCGGCCCGGTCTGTGACCAGGCCTCCTGGTGGATCAGCGCCTAATCAACCAGGCTGTTGCTGCTGGCTGCACGCAAACCAACGTACGAGCCACAGCCCGGCTGATCAGGAACCGACTTTAGGTGCTTGTCCAGTGCCAGCTTGAAGACTGCCAGGGATCTGTTGGTAATCCCCCTTATGTATGCTGGGAGGCAGTTGAACAGTCTTGGGCCCCTGACACTTATTGTATGGTCTCTTAACGTGCTAATGGCACCCCTGCTTTTCATTGGGGGGATGTTGCATCGTCTGCCAAGTCTTTTGCTTTCGTAGTGAGTGATTTTCGTGTGCAAGTTCGGTACTAGTCCCTCTAGGATTTTCCAGGTGTATATAATCATGTATCTCTCCCGCCTGCATTCCAGGGAATACAGGTTTAGGAACCTCAAGCGCTCCCAGTAATTGAGGTGTTTTATCTCCGTTATGCGTGCCGTGAAGGTTCTCTGTACATTTTCTAGGTCAGCAATTTCACCTGCCTTGAAAGGTGCTGTTAGTGTGCAGCAATATTCCAGCCTAGATAGAACAAGTGACCTGAAGAGTGTCATCATGGGCTTGGTCTCCCTAGTTTTGAAGGTTCTCATTATCCATCCTGTCATTTTTCTAGCAGATGCGATTGATACAATGTTATGGTCCTTGAAGGTGAGATCCTCCGACATAATGAGGCATAATGAGGGCAAATTCCTAGGCCTGTACCTCGACAACAACCTGAACTTCAGCACCCATATCCAACACATAACCAAAAAAGTATCCAAAATGGTTGGGATCCTCTCCAAGATACGATACTACGTGCTGCAAACTGCCCTTCTCACACTATACCATTCACTTATATATCCATACCTCACCTATGCTATCTGTGCTTGGGGTTCAACTGCAGCAACACACCTAAAGCCAATAATAATCCAACAAAAAGCCGCAGTAAGAATAATCACTAAATCCCATCCCTGGCAACACACCCCCCACTCTTCATAGATCTAAACTTACTCCCTGTTTAGTACATCCACACTTACTACTGTGCAATCTACATCTACAGGACCTTAAATTCCAATATTAACCTTGACCTAAAATGCTTTCTTGATAGTTGTGACAGAACCCACAGACACAACACCAGACACAAACATCTCTATGACATTCCCCGTGTCCGACTAAACCTGTACAAAAATTCAATGTATGTCAAAGGCCCTAAAATCTGGAACACCCTACCTGAAAATTCCAAAACTGCAGACACATTCATCACCTTCAAAACTACCATCAGAAAACATCTTATCTCCCTGATACACCCTGTCAACTAATAATACGAATACCACCTGGTCGTTCACACTTACACTCACTCACCCATTTGACCATAAACAGAAATATCAATCTCAATCTCAAAATAATGAATCTTAACTAGTCATAAGTTGGCCTGTGATACTCCAATACTGAAACTATGTATAGTGCCAAAACAAAAGCATTCACATTGCTAAACTCACAACTAGTATTTAGTCACTTAGCCATAATACCAACTTATCTCATAATTTTGTAACATTTTAAACCTAAGATTTAATATAAGTCTGCCCGAAATGCCTAGCCATGCTAGGCGTTCTAGTGGTACACTCTGTAATTATTATTTTACTACATGTAAACCACACAATAACCAAATTCTGTAAACTCAGCATTGTAATCCTTATAGAGAATAAACTTTGAATTTGAATTTGAATGATCACTCCCAGGTCTTTGACGTTGGTTTCACGCTCTATTTTGTGGCCAGAATTTTTGTACTCTGATGAAGTTTTAATTTCCTCATGTTTACCATATCTGAGTAATTGAAATTTCTCATCGTTGAACTTCATATTGTTTTCTGCAGCCCACTGAAAGATTTGGTTTATGTCCGCCTGGAGCCTTGCAGTGTTTGCAATGGAAGTGTCTTGTGTGCTCCCATGAACTGAACCAAGACGCCCTCCATCGAGTAACTTTACCAGCAACTTAAGGAAGAATTGAGGGTAGCGAAGATGGAGATACGGCGATTGACCGAGGAAAACAAGAGGATTCGTAGTAGTCCTCCTGTTTTGAGTCCTCAGGTCAAGAAGGGATCGTGGTCAGTGGCTGGACAGCAGGGGACGACGAAGTTGACGATCAAGAAGATGAATGGAAAGCCAGAAACGATGAAGAAGAAAGAGACTGCTGTGGAAACTCCTGTGGAAACCTCCAACGCATTCTCGGTGCTACCTGACGAATGTGAGTCGACTACTGGGATCGTCACGACGAACGACAACAAGGAAGGTAAGAATATTGTTGTTGTTGGGGATAGCCAGGTTAGATACATGGATAGGGCATTCTGCTTGAAGGACAGGAGTAGGAGACAGAGGGTTTGCTTTCCTGGGGCTGGGATGAAGGACATTGTTAGCCGGCTTGACAACATCATGAACGGTAATGGGATCAATCCTATTATTTGCCTCAGTGCTGGAGGCAATGATGTAGGCAAGCGTAGAAGTGAGGATTTAGTTAGAAAGTTCAGGACAGCTATAGACATAATTAGGAAGAAGGGGGGGCGCCCTGTTATATGTGGCATTTTGTCAAGAAGAGGTGTTGGTAATGAATGGTTGTCCAGGGCAATTGGTATTAATTGTTGGCTGGATAAACACTGTAAGGATAATGCAGTACCATTCATTGAGAACTGGGACAACTTCTATGGCCGAAATGACATGTATGCCAGGGATGGGGTTCACTTATCCAGGGCAGGTGTGGGTTTTCTTGCTAACTCAGTTGAGGGGGTTGTTAGGACTTTAAACTAGGATTAGTTAGAGGTATGGGTTTAGAAATGATAAATAATGAGTATGGATATATTGACTTATGCTCTGATATTAAGAATCTTAATAGTAACTGTCATGGAGTAACTCTGGGTAATGATAATTTCAGAAACTGTGTAAAAACAAAGATGAATAAGAAAAATGTGCAGAAGAAAAAACATATGATGGTATTTTATGCTAACAGTCGAAGTGCAAGAAATAAAATTAATGAACTACGTTTGGTAGCATGTGCTGGGAACTTTGATATCATTGCATTAACTGAAACGTGGTATGATTTAAAGAGTCAGGATATGACTGCTGAGTGTAATATTCAGGGATTTAAGTTGTTCAATGTGGATAGATGTAATGGGAAGGGGGGAGGAGTTGCATTGTATATTCGAGAAAATATTAATTGTTGCATAAAAACAGGTATAAAAATAGATGGAGCAGTAACAGAGTCTGTTTGGGTAGAGTTCATGGAGGGTCAAGAAAAACTAATTCTAGGTGTAATATACTGACCTCCAGGCTTGGATCACGATAGAGGGAGACTTCTTTGGGATGAAATTGTTAGGGCTTCTGGACACAGTAACATAATCATAGTAGGGGACTTTAACTTTAGTCAAATTGACTGGAATTCTTTGACAGGTAATCTAGAGTCCAGTGACTTTATGGAAACAGTTCAGGACTGTTTTCTGAAACAGAGCGTAACTGAGCCTACCAGGGGTAATAATTTGCTAGACCTAGTCTTGTCAAATAAGGAAACACTAGTGAATAATCTGGAGATCACTGAAGAGCTTGGCGCAAGTGATCACAAATCCATCACTTTTAGCATTAATTGGGAATGCAAGAATAATGATAATACAGTAAAAATCCCTGATTTTTGTTCTGCCGATTATAATGGACTTAGGGAACATCTGTCTAATCTTGATTGGGGTTATCTAGCTAATGATTTTATTGACGATAATCATACTTATGAATATGAAGGGATCTGCTTTTATGATTGTTTTCTTAATAATGTACACAGTGCCCAGAGTATATACATTCCCCAGAGAGAAATTAGGTCTAATAATAACGATCCCAAATGGGTTAACAGGAGGCTAAAGCATCTATTAGGGGAGAAAAGGGGAATTCATAGGCACATCAGAAGAGGAGAGGTTAACCTTACTGACCAATATGTTCAGCTTAAAAGAGAAGTAGAAAAGGCGATTAGAAAGGCTAAACGTGACTATGAAATTAGAGTTGCTAATGAATCAAAGACTAATCCAAAGGGGTTCTTTCAAGTGTATAGGACGAAGGTGAAGGAAAAAGTAGGACCTCTGAAAACTGGGAATGGACAGCTGACGGATAATGAACTGGAAATGTGTTCCTTATTTAATGACTATTTTTTGTCAGTTTTTACACAGGAAGATGTAAATGAGATGCCAGTAATTAACAATTATTTAGTTCCTGATGAATTTAAGTTAACTAATATTACTGTCACGAGGGACATGGTTATTAAACAGATAGACAAGCTGAAGCAAAATAAGTCCCCGGGACCCGATGAGTTGTTTTCCATTGTACTTAAGGAATGCAAGATGTAGCTTAGTCAGCCATTAACCCTTTCAGGGTCCGTCCCGTAGATCTACGGCTTTTCGGTGAGTGTCCAAACCGTAGATCTACGCCAAAATTCTAGCGCCGTCAAATTTAGCGTGAAAGCGCTCATAGGCCTACATGTGAGAGAATGGGTCTGCGCCGTGGGTGTGCGCCATAAACAAAAAATCTAGGCGCCTGCATAGCATTGTGGGAACGCCAGCTCAGTCACCCTTGTTCACCATGCCTCGTCGCAAGTCAGCTCTCACTCCCCGGAAAATTGGGACTCTCCTCTTCCTGTCTGATAGTTCTGACACTGATGGAAGTGGAAATGAAGACGAATTCTACGGCTTTGATAAGTTAGTGACCGAAAATAATGACCAGGATATCGATAATAGTGCAGAAAACCCCGACGATCCTCGACCTTCTACCTCTGGTGTGGGCACTCGTGACTCACGGTCGGGTGTTCCTAAACGTAAGAGAAAACTAATATTTTCCCGTGGCCTGGCCTCTGACTTCAGTAATGATGATGATTCTGACGTGGATTGTGATTTTATTGCGCTCGACGATCATTCGAGTAGTGATAGTGAGGAAACATATTCACCAGTGAAGCGTCGGTATGTTCGCCGCCGCATGCGCTCGGGTAGTGTACCCTATGCTGTGCCCAGGGGACGGAGTACATCCCGGAGTACATCCCGTGGCCCTACACCCATTTTAGGTAGTGATAGTGAGGATGATGTGGCTACACTTGGCATGGATGGGCCACAGGCATCAGTGGATGGTGTTAGTGGTGCTGGTGGTGGTAGTGGCACCGCCATGCGTGACTCACTGTGCCACGCGGGGACCCACGCTGCTGACTCGTCAGTTCAAGGACAAAGCGGAGCGTCACCCACCAGCCCGCCACACCCACCCGTACAACCAGCCTATGATGTCCAGTATCCACCAGCAAACCGTATCTGGGATTGGCAGCAAAATCCCAAGTTTGTTCCCAGCCCTCACCACTTTGATGACTCTCAAAGTGGAATTCTACCTACCTGTCCCCTTGGAACCACGGCCAATGAACTGGAATTCTTTGAATTATTCTTTGACCAGCCATTGATGGAAATTATTGTCAGGGAAAGTAATAAGTATTTTCAGTACACCATGGCAAATACGATCTTATCACCACAGTCAAGACTACACAGGTGGAAAGAGACGACTGTTGCAGAAATGTATTTGCTTTTTGCAACAATAATGCTTATGCCTCACGTCTATAAGCATAATATAAAAGCATACTGGTCCACAGATCGGCTAATTTGTACCCCATCTTTCAGTGAAATAATACCAGTGAACAGGTTTATCTTACTGTTACGTATGTTGCACTTCTCTGACAAAACCAGGCCTGACAGAAGTGACAGGTTATACAAGATTAGAAATGTTTTCATGTATCTCAAACAAAAGTTCAGGATATACTTTTATCCATTCAAGAATCTTGTAATTGACGAGTCTTTGATTTTATTCAAAGGTAGACTGTCATTCAAGCAGTATATACCGAGCAAGAGGAACCGCTTTGGTATAAAATTGTTTGTACTCTGTGATTGTGACAGTGGCCTGGTGTTGGATATTGTTGTATACACGGGTAGTAAAACATTGAAAGATACCAAGATGTTATTGGGTATCTCAGGTGACGTAGTGAGAAACATGATGGCACCTTATCTTGGTAAGGGCCATACATTATATACCGATAACTGGTACACAAGCCCATTACTCAGTGATTTCATGCGAGTGAACAAGACAGATGTGTGTGGCACAGTGCGTTCTAATCGTAAACATATGTCCAGGCTCAACGCAGGTGTTCGTGGTGATGACGTGCAGGTGTTTACTGCCAATGACATCATGGCATTACGGTGGCATGACAAACGAGATGTCACATTGTTGACAACCATTCACCGTAATGAAATGCAAGACAGTGGCAAAGTTGATCGAGTGACTAATGAACGTATTCGAAAACCAGTGTCAGTGATTGATTATACACAAAACATGCGCTTGGTTGACAAGTGTGACATGCAGATTGGTTTTGTTGACTGTGTTCGTAAGAGTTACAAGTGGTACATGAAACTTTTCTTCCATCTCATGGACATTTCAATGCTGAATGCATATAATATGTACCAAATAAAGACTGGTAACAGACCACCGTATGGTGAATTTTGTTTGTCTGTTGTCAGACAACTCATAATGAAGTACCAGGTAACAACACCTGCAATACAACATGGTCCTCGAATTCATCACAATATACCCAAGCGTTTGAGGAGAGAAGGTGATCATTTCATAATACAGCTTCCTTCAACTCAAAAGAAATTTGCTCAGAAGAGATGCATTGTCTGTGCACAAACAAAACGACGGCAACAAAGACGCAAAGACACTCGGTTTATGTGTGAGGAATGTAAGGTGCCTCTGTGCATCGTGCCTTGTTTCAAGGAGTTCCACAAGCTCCAGCAGTTCTAAAACCATGTCCAGTGATTGCAAATATGTAGATATATGATAGAACATTAGTATTATACAATATTTGTGCATGTTTATTGTAATAAACAACAGTGGTAAACAATAATATGATAATAACTTTAGTGCGGTTATTGTGTTCAATACAGTGAGTATATATATATCAATTATATACAGTATTGGTCTCTCAGGCCCCAAATGTTAGTAGGAATAGAAAAAAATTGGAAAAGAAAAGAAAAAACAACTAAAACAACAAAATAATATAATACGCGTATGTGGAATTCGTCGATGTTGCCGCCACCACATCATTTTCTATAAACTTCTTAGCACTGTATCTCGGTAAGTAATGATCAGATTCTAATTTTTTTTGTTTTATTACCTTCACAAAAATATGCTCTTTAATTCTGTAAGAAAAATAATTTTTTTTTTTTCAAAATTTCTTGGACACTGGTGCGTGACTTCAGATTTTGGCCTTGGACCCTGAAAGGGTTAATGAGTGTATTCAATGCGTCCATCCTTACTGGTGTTGTGCCAGAGTTGTGGAAGATGGCTAATGTGGTTCCTATATTCAAATCAGGGGATAAGTCCACTCCTTCAAATTACCGTCCAATAAGCCTGACATCTATAGTGGGCAAGTTATTAGAATCAATTATAGCTGACATTATCAGAAGTCACCTTGAAGAGCATAACTTGATAAATGAATCTCAGCATGGATTCACGAGAGGTCGTTCCTGCCTGACAAACTTACTGGAGGCAAAGAGGGGAATGTATGAGAGTATAGTTTTACCAACGCTCTTATATGGGTGTGAAGCATGGGTGATGAATGTTGCAGCGAGGAGAAGGCTGGAGGCAGTGGAGATGTCATGTCTGAGAGCAACGTGTGGTGTGAATATAATGCAGAGAATTCGTAGTTTGGAAGTTAGGAGGAGGTGCGGGATTACCAAAACTGTTGTCCAGAGGGCTGAGGAAGGGTTGTTGAGGTGGTTCGGACATGTGGAGAGAATGGAGCGAAACAGAATAACTTCAAGAGTGTATCAGTCTGTAGTGGAAGGAAGGCGGGGTAGGGGTTGGCCTAGGAAAGGTTGGAGGGAGGGGGTAAAGGAGGTTTTGTGTGCGAGGGGCTTGGACTTCCAGCAGGCATGCGTGAGCGTGTTTGATAGGAGTGAATGGAGACAAATGGTTTTTAATACTTGACGTGCTGTTGGAGTGTGAGCAAAGTAACATTTATGAAGGGGTTCAGGGAAACCGGCAGGCCGGACTTGAGTCCTGGAGATGGGAAGTACAGTGCCTGCACTCTGAAGGAGGGGTGTTAATGTTGCAGTTTAAAAACTGTAGTGTAAAGCACCCTTCTGGCAAGACAGTGATGGAGGGAATGATGGTGAAAGTTTTTCTTTTTCGGGCCACCCTGCCTTGGTGGGAATTGGCCAGTGTGATAAAAAAAAAAAAATATAAACACTGATCTCTGGCTGAAGGAGACTCGAACCTACGAACCTTGGAACAAGGTACGCAGTGCTTTACCAATCTACCCACACTGGACCAATACCTTGGAGTCCAGCTTGTGCTAGACTTTGATCCAAGGCAGCCAGCTTTCAGGGAGAAGGCTTACAGCTTTTCATCTCATCCCCTGCATGCATCAGCCTTACTAGAGATATTAACAATGCAAGGAATTCGCAAGAGCAGGCGAAATATACACAAACACTGATCTCTGGCTGAAGGAGACTCGAACCTACGAACCTTGGAACAAGGAACGCAGTGCTTTACCAATCTACCCACACTGGACCAATACCTTGGAGTCCAGCTTGCACTAGACTTTGATCCAAGGCAGCCAGCTTTCAGGGAGAAGGCTTACAGCTTTTCATCTCATCCCCTCAGGAAATCGTAATGACACGATTGCAAACAAACCATACCATGGGTGGGATTAGAACCCACGATCAGAGAGTCTCAAAACTCCAGACCGTTGCATTAGCCACTGGGCCAGATAGCTTCAATGAGATTCATCCAACTAGGTATATTTCTATTTGTCTTTCTGCCCAGTAGGAATGTTTTGGTCTCTGCTCTATAGATTATCTTTCATTTATTGTGACGTGTTCTTTCTTAAACAATTCAGGAACTGTTTTTTTTCATCTCTACTGTCTTCTATGTTTGCTCTCAATATTTGATCAGTTCGTAGGCTTTTTCAAAGAAGCACATTTCATACAGACATTGTATGCTTCTGTATTCAACTCAAGAGCTCTTCAGTGGTATCATGGCACTTCCCTTCAATGTGTGCGAAGAAAGACAGGCTCACACAATAAAACAGTCTTTAGTGTTCATAAAGCCAACTGTGTAAGTTCAAATGAACACTACATTAGATGGCAAATCACTTTATTGCTAAAGATATGATAAAAAAGCTTGAGAGAATATCCACAATTTGCATCAAAAAGATAATCAGCAAAAATATGAGAGGACTGTAATTTATAAAATTAGTCTCCAGCTAGATACAACTATTTAAGTTATTCTTTCAAGAGAAATACCTTGATACCAATGAGGGTTGATTTTTACTCAAGGAACTAGAGCTTCCCTTCTCTTCCTTGGATTAAACACGCTTTACTGCCATTTCCCAGGTGCTGTATGACCCAATGCATTTAGCACTTTCCCAAATATAATAATAATATTTTACTGTGGATTGTGATAAGAGCTTGTATCTATTGTTTTAGCACTACCACCCATATGCTGTCATCATAGTGTACAAGAAACTAGCCACCCCACTCAAGCCACACAAATTAAATTAATGTTTGTTTTTTAAATTTTATTTAGCAGGAAGAACACTGGAATTGCTAATGTAAATATGAGCAGCATTTTTAGGATATATAATAATATTTATATTTGAAAACTAAGGAGGGAATGGCAATTAATTATATGGTGGTACACAGGAGCTGCACGAGAACCCTAAGGTATTTGTGGATGGTGCCAGCAGAAGGGACGTGGTACAAGGCGCTCTAGGGGATTGCTGGTTCCTCTCCTCCTGCGCTGCAATTGCCAGGAAGCCCAAACTTATAGAGAAGGTTAGTACCACTGACAAGTGTCACAGGTAAGGAGGGAAGTACCTGCATGATGCCCTGCATGAGGGAGGGAAGTACCTGCACAGTGTTCTACATGAGGGAGGGAAATATCTGCATAATGCCTCCACTATGTTCTAAACAAGTATCAGGAAATATACTTAAATATTCACAAGTCTACAAATAGGATAGCAGATGAACAAGGAGGCTTTAGGAAAGGTAGGGGGTGTGTGGACCAGGTGTTTACAGTGAAACATATAAGTGAACAGTATTTAGATAAGGCTAAAGAGGTCTTTGTGGCATTTATGGATTTGGAAAAGGCGTATGACAGGGTGGATAGGGGGGCAATGTGGCAGATGTTGCAAGTGTATGGTGTAGGAGGTACGTTACTGAAAGCAGTGAAGAGTTTTTACGAGGATAGTGAGGCTCAAGTTAGAGTATGTAGGAAAGAGGGAAATTTTTTCCCAGTAAAAGTAGGCCTTAGACAAGGATGTGTGATGTCACCGTGGTTGTTTAATATATTTATAGATGGGGTTGTAAGAGAAGTAAATGCGAGGGTCTTGGCAAGAGGCGTGGAGTTAAAAGATAAAGAATCACACACAAAGTGGGAGTTGTCACAGCTGCTCTTTGCTGATGACACTGTGCTCTTGGGAGATTCTGAAGAGAAGTTGCAGAGATTGGTGGATGAATTTGGTAGGGTGTGCAAAAGAAGAAAATTAAAGGTGAATACAGGAAAGAGTAAGGTTATGAGGATAACAAAAAGATTAGGTGATGAAAGATTGAATATCAGATTGGAGGGAGAGAGTATGGAGGAGGTGAACGTATTCAGATACTTGGGAGTGGACGTGTCAGCAGATGGGTCTATGAAAGATGAGGTGAATCATAGAATTGATGAGGGAAAAAGAGTGAGTGGTGCACTTAGGAGTCTGTGGAGACAAAGAACTTTGTCCTTGGAGGCAAAGAGGGGAATGTATGAGAGTATAGTTTTACCAACGCTCTTATATGGGTGTGAAGCATGGGTGATGAATGTTGCAGCGAGGAGAAGGCTGGAGGCAGTGGAGATGTCATGTCTGAGGGCAATGTGTGGTGTGAATATAATGCAGAGAATTCGTAGTTTGGAAGTTAGGAGGAGGTGCGGGATTACCAAAACTGTTGTCCAGAGGGCTGAGGAAGGGTTGTTGAGGTGGTTCGGACATGTAGAGAGAATGAAGCGAAACAGAATGACTTCAAGAGTGTATCAGTCTGTAGTGGAAGGAAGGGGGGGTAGGGGTCGGCCTAGGAAAGGTTGGAGGGAGGGGGTAAAGGAGGTTTTGTGTGCGAGGGGCTTGGACTTCCAGCAGGCATGCGTGAGCGTGTTTGATAGGAGTGAATGGACACAAATGGTTTTTAATACTTGACGTGCTGTTGGAGTGTGAGCAAAGTAACATTTATGAAGGGATTCAGGGAAACCGGCAGGCCGGACTTGAGTCCTGGAGATGGGAAGTACAGTGCCTGCACTCTGAAGGAGGGGTGTTAATGTTGCAGTTTAAAAACTGTAGTGTAAAGCACCCTTCTGGCAAGACAGTGATGGAGTGAATGATGGTGAAAGTTTTTCTTTTTCGGGCCACCCTGCCTTGGTGGGAATTGGCCAGTATGATAATAAAAAAAAATAATAATAAAAAAAGTCTACAAATTGAAATTTCACACTTTGACAGTATGGTGATAAAAATTGTGGCCTATTCCCAGTCTGGGATATATCATGTATTTGTTCCACGTACAGTAGGGCCCAACTTGTATGGCAGGTTAGGTTCCAGGCTGTCGCCGGAAAGCAGAATGCCATTTTTTCCACTTGCATTGCATTTATATATACATTTATAACAAGTTTACACTAACTTATATTAAGTTAGTAATAGAACTAGGCATTAAAGAACACAATAAAAAGTAACATACGTACACACTACATTCATTACATACCTTAAAATATTTGTAGTCTGATGTAGGGTGGGAGGTGAATAGTACTTATTTGTAGGAAGTCAGGTGTAGGTAGCCCTGACTCTCCATCCCAAACATAATATACAATATTTACAGCAGCCCAGAGAGATAAAATACACATACAGTACACTCATTATTTACCTTAACCCTTAAACTGTCCAAACGTAGATCTGCCTTTAGGTGTGTAGCGCTCCGACCTTGATTTTCTCCATTTGAAAGCATGTAAAAACAAGTACATCTATGTTCGGAATGCTACGCGAGCGAACGTAGATCTACATTTGGACAGTTTAAGGGTTAAGGTAAATAATGAGTGTGCTGTATGTGTAGTCTTAATGTAGGATGAGAGGAGAGTAGTATTTATTTGTAGGAAGCCAGTAGGTGTGGTTACATAGTCTGGCTGGCTACACAGCTGCACCTACCTACCTACACGATATTTAATGTGGCCCAGAGCCATATTATTACCATCGACATACCATGTTCACTGAGTTTAATCGTTTCTAACAACTACCTTGAGATACCATCATAAACGAAGGGAGAAGTAATGAATAATTCATGCCGAGAATTGTAAACAAAAGCGTTGTGTTAAGGAGAGTGACTGAGCCAAATGCAGATTTATACACATTTTCTCGGGGTGTTGGACAAGAGAAAACTTAATGTTTTCCCTCCACCTGGCTACCAGACCTCCATATAAAGTGTTTCTTATATAATTTTGAAGAAAATATCATAGATGGATTAATGAAGATGTCTATATGTACAGTGGACCCCCGGTTAACGATATTTTTTCACTCCAGAAGTATGTTCAGGTGCCAGTACTGACCGAATTTGTTCCCATAAGAAATATTGTGAAGTAGATTAGTCCATTTCAGACCCCCAAACATACACGTACAAATGCACTTACATAAATACACTTACATAATTGGTCGCATTCGGAGGTAATCGTTATGCGGGGGTCCACTGTATTAATGTAAAATAAGACATTTAACCCGTCAACTGTCGCAACCCCCAATCCTAAAGTGTCTCTTTGTCGCAAAATTTTTGAAAAAAAAAAAAATATAGTTTTTCTTATGAAAACAATATGAAGTTCAACGATGAGAAATTTCAATTACGTACTCTGATATGGTAAACATGAGGAAATTAAAACTTCATCAGAGTACAAATCAAATTCCTTCCACAAAATAGAGCGAAAAACCAACGTCAAAGACCTGGGAGTGATTATGTTGGAGGATCTCACCTTCAAGGACCATAACATTGTATCAATTGCATCTGCTAGAAAAATGACAGGATGGATAATGAGAACCTTCAAAACTAGGGATGCCAAGCCCATCATGACACTCTTCAGGTCGCTTGTTCTATCTAGGCTGGAATATTGCTGCACACTAACAGCACCTTTCAAGGCAGGTGAAACTGCTGACCTAGAAAATGTACAGAGAACCTTCATGGCGCACATAACGGAGATAAAACACCTCAATTACTGGGAGCGCTTGAAGTTCCTGAACCTGTACTCCCTGGAATGCAGGCAGGAGAGATACATGATTATATACACCTGGAAAATCCTAGAGGGACTAGTACCGAACTTGCACATGAAAATCACTCACAACGAAAGCAAAAGACTCAGCAGACGATGCAATATCCCCCCAATGAAAAGCAGGGGTGTCACCAGCACATTAAGAGACAATACAGTAAGTGTCAGGGGCCCGAAACTGTTCAACTGCCTCCCAGCATACATAAGGGGGATTACCAATAGACCCCTGGCTGTCTTCAAGCAGGCACTGGACAAGCACCTAAAGTCGGTACCTGACCAGCCGGGCTGTGGCTTGTACGTTGGATTGCATGCAGCCAGCAGTAACAGCCTGGTTGATCAGGCTCTGATCCACCAGGAGGCCTGGTCACAGACCGGGCCACAGGGGCGTTGACCCCCGGAACTCTCTCTAGGTAAACTCCAGGTAATAGAGAATCTTTTCCCAATGTTAATGACACCAAAAGTATGAAATTTGATGGAAAACTTACGGAACTACGCTTTCGCAAAGTTAGCAATCTCAGCGATGTTTACGTATTGGCGATTTCACCCACTTTGAGCCCAAATGTTCAGCCAATTTCATTGTTCCAGTCGACCAAACTCATAGCTATTTCTTTAGAACTCCATTTGCTCTATCGACTGAGTACAAGAAACCGCCCATTTACTGATTTCAACTATCCAATAAAGTGGTCAGAAATAGGCAATTTGTCCAATTTCACACAAATTAAAAAAGATGCCAATTTCAAAATAGGGTCCAGAATGAACAATGCAAAAACTGAAGATTGAGACAGTAATGCAACATATGGGAATCTTTATTGAGGAAACGTTTCGCCACACAGTGGCTTCATCAGTCCAATACAAAGTAGAAAGGTGTAAGGAGAGGAGGAGTTTGAGGTAAACAGTCCCTCAGCTTGGACTGATGAAGCCACTGTGTGGCGAAATGTTTCCTCAATAAAGATCCCCTTATGTTGCATTAGTGTCTCAATCTTCAACTTGTTGGTTTTCAAAACCATTCATCACAATGCAAAAATTCCTGGCACTAAAATAACATTTTCTCTGTTCATCAGTCATGTCTCAGGACTCCTCTTATATTACTCTTGCTTTCTATTTTGAATTTTTATTCACACAAAAAATAGAAGATTTACTGTTATGCAGACTACTGCATTATTGTAATAATTGTATAAATAATGTCAACCCATTCATGACTGCATATTAGAGTGACTATTGAACACTTATTAGATAATGACGTCATTTGTTTACTCTTGAACATCAGCAAAAATTGTACGTTTCCGCTACTCTGAGCTCAATTGCAAGGTCCTTTTCATCATGAAACCAATCAAAATATCTCTATTTCTGTAATATGTCTTCCATTCCATCAAATGAGACCAAGAAAACGAGACTATAACCATAAATACTATACGAAAATATGCCTCAAAGTCAGGGTTTTAATACAAAAACATGGAGATTTTTTTTCTCATGCACTGCATGCTGCAGTAAATCATTTTAGTCATTCTTCTCTGTATGTTCTCTAATGAGTCTATGTCCATCCTGTAGTAAGGGGACCAAAACTGAGCAGCATAATCTAAATGAGGCCTCACTAGTGATGTATAGAGCTGTAAAATAACTTTTGGACTTCTGTTACTTATACATCTTGAGATAAATCCAAGTAATCTGTTGGCCTTGTTGCACACACTAAGGCACTGCTGTCTTGGCTTTAGATTTCTGCTCACCATGACTCCCAAGTCCTTTTCACATTCTGTTTGATCAAGCTTTACTTCACCTAGATTATAGCTTTGAGGGTTACTTTCATTACCAAGGGCTAGTACCTTACACTTATCGACATTGAACTTCATCTGCCATTTTTCAGACCAGGACATTAATTTGTCCAAATCCTCCTGGAGTTCATTGCTATCCTCCTCAGAGTGAATTATATGGCCTATCTGTGTATCATCAGCAAACTTACTCATGTCACTCGTAATCCCTTCATCAAGGTCATTAATATAAATTATGAACAAGAGAGGGCCTAAAACTGATCCTTGTGGAATGCCACTAGTGACTAATCCCCATTCAGATTTCACTCCATTAATGGTAACTCTCTGCTTTCTATTGGTAAGTCATGCCTCTATCCATGCTAGAACTTTACCTCCTATACCATGAGCTGCCACTTTTTTCAAGAGTCTCCTGTGACGTACTCTATCGAAGGCTTTACTAAAATCCAAAAACACAATATCATATTCTTTATCACTGTCAACTGCCTCAAATGTTCTATTGAAGAACATCAGCAAGTTTGTCAGGCAGGAACGACCTCTCGTGAATCCATGCTGAGATTCATTTATCAAGTTATGCTCTTCAAGGTGACTTCTAATAATATTTGTATTATCACACTGGCCGATTCCCACCAAGGCAGGGTGGCCCGAAAAAGAAAAACTTTCACCATCATTCACTCCATCACTGTCTTGCCAGAAGGGTGCTTTACACTACAGTTTTTAAACTGCAACATTAACACCCCTCCTTCAGAGTGCAGGCACTGTACTTCCCATCTCCAGGACTCAAGTCCGGCCTGCCGGTTTCCCTGAACCCCTTCATAAATGTTACTTTGCTCACACTCCAACGGCACGTCAAGTATTAAAAACCATTCGTCTCCATTCACTCCTATCAAACATGCTCACGCACACCTGCTGGAAGTCCAAGCCCCTCGCACACAAAACCTCCTTTACCCCCTCCCTCCAACCTTTCCTAGGCCGACCCCTACCCCGCCTTCCTTCCACTACAGACTGATACACTCTTGAAGTCATTCTGTTTCGCTCCATTCTCTCTACATCTCCGAACCACCTCAACAACCCTTCCTCAGCCCTCTGGACAACAGTTTTGGTAATCCCGCACCTCCTCCTAACTTCCAAACTACGAATTCTCTGCATTATATTCACACCACACATTGCCCTCAGACATGACATCTCCACTGCCTCCAGCCTTCTCCTCACTGCAACATTCATCACCCATGCTTCACACCCATATAAGAGCGTTGGTAAAACTATACTCTCATACATTCCCCTCTTTGCCTCCAAGGACAAAGTTCTTTGTCTCCACAGACTCCTAAGTGCACCACTCACCCTTTTCCCCTCATCAATTCTATGATTCACCTCATCCTTCATAGACCCATCCGCTGACACGTCCACTCCCAAATATCTGAATACATTCACCTCCTCCATACTCTCTCCCTCCAATCTGATATCCAATCTTTCATCACCTAATCTTTTTATCCTCATAACCTTACTCTTTCCTGTATTCACTTTTAATTTTCTTCTTTTGCACACCCTACCAAATTCATCCACCAATCTCTGCAACTTCTCTTCAGAATTTCCCAAGAGCACAGTGTCATCAGCAAAGAGCAACTGTGACAACTCCCACTTTATGTGTGATTCTTTATCTTTTAACTCCACGCCTCTTGTCAAGACCCTCGCATTTACTTCTCTTAAAACCCCATCTATAAATATATTAAACAACCACGGTGACATCACACATCCTTGTCTAAGGCCTACTTTTACTGGGAAATAATTTCCCTCTTTCCTACATACTCTAACTTGAGCCTCACTATCCTCGTAAAAACTCTTCACTGCTTTCAGTAACCTACCTCCTACACCATACACCTGCAACATCTGCCACATTGCCCCCCTATCCACCCTGTCATACGCCTTTTCCAAATCCATAAATGCCACAAAGACCTCTTTAGCCTTATCTAAATACTGTTCACTTATATGTTTCACTGTAAACACCTGGTCCACACACCCCCTACCTTTCCTAAAGCCTCCTTGTTCATCTGCTATCCTATTCTCCATCTTACTCTTAATTCTTTCAATAATAACTCTACCATACACTTTACCAGGTATACTCAACAGACTTCTTCTTCTTTCAACGTACCAGCCGTATCCCACCGAGGTGGGGTGGCCCAAAAGAAAAAACTGAAGTTTCTCCTTTTAAATTTAGTAATATATACAGGAGAAGGGGTTACTAGCCCCTTGCTCCCGGCATTTTAGTCGCCTCTTACGACACGCATGGCTTACAGAGGAAGAATTCTGTTCCACTTCCCCATGGAGATAAGAGGAAATAAACAAGAACAAGAATTAGAAAGAAAATAGAAGAAAACCCAGAGGGGTGTGTATATATATGCTTGTACATGTATGTGTAGTGTGACCTAAGTGTAAGTAGAAGTAGCAAGACTTACCTGTAATCTTGCATATTTATGAGACAGACAAAAGACACCAGCAATCCTACCATCATGTAAAACAATTACAGGCTTTCGTTTTACACTCACTTGGCAGGACGGTAGACTCAACAGACTTATCCCCCTATAATTTTTGCACTCTCTTTTGTCCCCTTTGCCTTTATACAAAGGAACTATGCATGCTCTCTGCCAATCCCTAGGTACCTTACCCTCTTCCATACATTTATTAAATAATTGCACCAACCACTCCAAAACTATATCCCCCACCTGCTTTTAACATTTCTATCTTTATCCCATCAATCCCGGCTGCCTTACCCCCTTTCATTTTACCTACTGCCTCATGAACTTCCCCCACACTCACAACTGGCACTTCCTCACTCCTACAAGATGTTATTCCTCCTTGCCCTATACATGTCAGCTATAATTGATTCTAGTAACTTGCCCACTATAGATGTCAAGCTTATTGGATGGTAATTTGAAGGAACGGACTTATCCCCTGATTTGAATATAGGAACCACATTAGCCATCTTCCACAACTCTGGCACAACACCGGTAAGGATGGACACATTAAACACACTCGTTAATGGCTGACTAAGCTCCATCTTGCATTCCTTAAGTACCCTGGAAAACAACTCATCGGGTCCCGGGGACTTACTTTGCTTCAGTTTGTCTATCTGTTTAATAACCATGTCCTTCATGACAGTAATATTAGTTAATTTAAATTCATCAGGAACTAAATACTTGTTAATTACTGGAATCTCATTTACATCTTCCTGTGTAAAAACTGACAAAAAATAGTCATTAAATAAGGAACACATTTCCAGTTCGTTATCCGCCAGCTGTCCATTCCCAATTTTCAGAGGTCCTACTTTTTCCTTCACCTTCGTCCTATACACTTGAAAGAACCCCTTTGGATTAGTCTTTGACTCATTAGCAACTCTAATTTCATAGTCACGTTTAGCCTTTCTAATCACCTTTTTTACTTCTCTTTTAAGCTGAACATATTGGTCAGTCATAATTTGAAATTGCCGTATTAGCTGAATGCCATAAAATGGGGCCATACTGTATAAATGATTTTGGCTTAGTGACAGAGCACTTGCATCAAAACCAAAGTGCTAAGGTTTCATAGGTGCCTGTTAGTTGACTTTGGTAGCATCCTAGGGGAAAAAGACCAATAGATTCAAACTTGAATAAGCCACAATATTTGCTTTTCTTGAATTATTCTGGTAAGGATAGTGTCCATTCCACAACCCATGGTGCAGGTGTAGTGCAGTACTGCCATTTTATGAGAATTTCCCACAAATTTTGGAGAGAAATGACCTCATATGGGAAATTTTGTGGGAGGACATTTATAAATTTTTATCATAATGATAAAAATTTATAAATGTCCTCCTAGGTTTTATGGAAATTTTACTGTGTATAATTTTGGGAAAAAATGTCCACACTCAGGCTATTTTTTCTAGAAAGATTCACATAGCAACACACATTTGATGTTTAAAAAATTAAATAATGGTATAGGTAAATTACATGTTAAAAGGGAGTTTACTACCTTGGGAAAAAATGTCTATGATGATTTGTCCCTGACATATCTCCTTCCTGTCCAATTGCTCCTGGTCTCCACTCACTGATCCCACTTGAGTTACCCAATTCTACTCTTAGAACATAGTTGCCTGTCAGTGAGACAGATGTCATGAATTATAAAATGTACAATAAAAAGTATAGTACAGCATGGGAAAAAATACTGATGTTAGCCAAGAAACTGAACTGGGTGTCATTTTTTCACCCCAGAATCCTAGGTTATAAAGATGTATAATACATTACTTATTAACAATGAAGAGATTCCTCATAATCCTACCAACTACGCTATTGTTTCACTGGTCCCACAGCATGCAACTGTTACCAGCTATCCATGTCTAATGCACATCGATGGTTGGCTGATGGGAGGGAAAGGAGGATTAGAGGATGGATGAGTGATACTCACCTTTCACCTTAACCTGGCTTACTGTACTCATCCAGTTACTTTCAGCACTTCTTTCCGCACTATAATAAATTGAACAACATTAGTTTGCATTATCCTATGAAACCACATCATGCATTCCATATTTATTTTTTTTTTTATTATCACACTGGCCGATTCCCACCAAGGCAGGGTGGCCCGAAAAAGAAAAACTTTCACCATCATTCACTCCATCACTGTCTTGCCAGAAGGGTGCTTTACACTACAGTTTTTAAACTGCAACATTAACACCCCTCCTTCAGAGTGCAGGCACTGTACTTCCCATCTCCAGGACTCAAGTCCGGCCTGCCGGTTTCCCTGAATCCCTTCATAAATGTTACTTTGCTCACACTCCAACAGCACGTCAAGTATTAAAAACCATTTGTCTCCATTCACTCCTATCAAACACGCTCACGCATGCCTGCTGGAAGTCCAAGCCCCTCGCACACAAAACCTCCTTTACCCCCTCCCTCCAACCCTTCCTAGGCCGACCCCTATCCCGCCTTCCTTCCACTACAGACTGATACACTCTTGAAGTTATTCTGTTTCGCTCCATTCTCTCTACATGTCCGAACCACCTCAACAACCCTTCCTCAGCCCTCTGGACAACAGTTTTGGTAATCCCGCACCTCCTCCTAACTTCCAAACTACGAATTCTCTGCATTATATTCACACCACACATTGCCCTCAGACATGACATCTCCACTGCCTCCAGCCTTCTCCTCGCTGCAACATTCATCACCCATGCTTCACACCCATATAAGAGCGTTGGTAAAACTATACTCTCATACATTCCCCTCTTTGCCTCCAAGGACAAAGTTCTCTGTCTCCACAGACTCCTAAGTGCACCACTCACTCTTTTTCCCTCATCAATTCTATGATTCACCTCATCTTTCATAGACCCATCCGCTGACACGTCCACTCCCAAATATCTGAATACGTTCACCTCCTCCATACTCTCTCCCTCCAATCTGATATTCAATCTTTCATCACCTAATCTTTTTGTTATCCTCATAACCTTACTCTTTCCTGTATTCACCTTTAATTTTCTTCTTTTGCACACCCTACCAAATTCATCCACCAATCTCTGCAGCTTCTCTTCAGAATCTCCCAAGAGCACAGTGTCATCAGCAAAGAGCAGCTGTGACAACTCCCACCCTGTGTGTGATTCTTTATCTTTTAACTCCACGCCTCTTGCCAAGACCCTCGCATTTACTTCTCTTACAACCCCATCTATAAATATATTAAACAACCACGGTGACATCACACATCCTTGTCTAAGGCCTACTTTTACTGGGAAAAAATTTCCCTCTTTTCTACATACTCTAACTTGAGCCTCACTATCCTCGTAAAAACTCTTCACTGCTTTCAGTAACCTACCTCCTACACCATACACTTGCAACATCTGCCACATTGCCCCCCTATCCACCCTGTCATACGCCTTTTCCAAATCCATAAATGTCTCAAAGACCTCTTTAGCCTTATCTAAATACTGTTCACTTATATGTTTCACTGTAAACACCTGGTCCACACACCCCCTACCTTTCCTAAAGCCTCCTTGTTCATCTGCTATCCTATTCTCCGTCTTACTCTTAATTCTTTCAATTATAACTCTACCATACACTTTACCAGGTACACTCAACAGACTTATCCCCCTATAATTTTTGCACTCTCTTTTATCCCCTTTGCCTTTATACAAAGGAACTATGCATGCTCTCTGCCAATCCCTAGGTACCTTACCCTCTTCCATACATTTATTAAATAATTGCACCAACCACTCCAAAACTATATCCCCACCTGCTTTTAACATTTCTATCTTTATCCCATCAATCCCGGCTGCCTTACCCCCTTTCATTTTACCTACTGCCTCACGAACTTCCCCCACACTCACAACTGGCTCTTCCTCACTCCTACAAGATGTTATTCCTCCTTGCCCTATACACAAAATCACAGCTTCCCTATCTTCATCAACATTTAACAATTCCTCAAAATATTCCCTCCATCTTCCCAATACCTCTAACTCTCCATTTAATAACTCTCCTCTCCTATTTTTAACTGACAAATCCATTTGTTCTCTAGGCTTCCTTAACTTGTTAATCTCACTCCAAAACTTTTTCTTATTTTCAACAAAATTTGTTGATAACAGCTCACCCACTCTCTCATTTGCTCTCTTTTTACATTGCTTCACCACTCTCTTAACCTCTCTCTTTTTCTCCATATACTCTTCCCTCCTTGCATCACTTCTACTTTGTAAAAACTTCTCATATGCTAACTTTTTCTCCCTTACTACTCTCTTTACATCATCATTCCACCAATCGCTCCTCTTCCCTCCTGCACCCACTTTCCTGTAACCACAAACTTCTGCTGAACACTCTAACACTACATTTTTAAACCTACCCCATTCCTCTTCGACCCCATTGCCTATGCTCTCATTAGCCCATCTATCCTCCAATAGCTGTTTATATCTTACCCTAACTGCCTCCTCTTTTAGTTTATAAACCTTCACCTCTCTCTTCCCTGATGCTTCTATTCTCCTTGTATCCCATCTACCTTTTACTCTCAGTGTAGCTACAACTAGAAAGTGATCTGATATATCTGTGGCCCCTCGATAAACATGTACATCCTGAAGTCTACTCAACAGTCTTTTATCTACTAATACATAATCCAACAAACTACTGTCATTTCGCCCTACATCATATCGTGTATACTTATTTATCCTCTTTTTCTTAAAATATGTATTACCTATAACTAAACCCCTTTCTATACAAAGTTCAATCAAAGGGCTCCCATTATCATTTACACCTGGCACCCCAAACTTACCTACCACACCCTCTCTAAAAGTTTCTCCTACTTTAGCATTCAGGTCCCCTACCACAATTACTCTCTCACTTGGTTCAAAGGCTCCTATACATTCACTTAACATCTCCCAAAATCTCTCTCTCTCCTCTGCATTCCTCTCTTCTCCAGGTGCATACACGCTTATTATGACCCACTTCTCGCATCCAACCTTTACTTTAATCCACATAATTCTCGAATTTACACATTCATATTCTCTTTTCTCCTTCCATAACTGATCATTTAACATTACTGCTACCCCTTCCTTTGCTCTAACTCTCTCAGATACTCCAGATTTAATCCCATTTATTTCCCCCCACTGAAACTCTCCTACCCCCTTCAGCTTTGTTTCGCTTAGAGCCAGGACATCCAACTTCTTTTCATTCATAACATCAGCAATCATCTGTTTCTTGTCATCCGCACTACATCCACGCACATTTAAACAACCCAGTTTTATAAAGTTTTTCTTCTTCTCTTTTTTAGTAAATGTATACAGGAGAAGGGGTTACTAGCCCATTGCTCCCGGCATTTTAGTCGCCTCATACGACACGCATGGCTTACGGAGGAAAGATTCTTTTCCACTTCCCCATGGACAATAGAAGAAATAAACAAGAACAAGAGCTATTTAGAATAAGGAGAAAAACCTAGATGTATATATATATATGCATGTGCGTGTCTGTGAAGTGTGACCAAAGTGTAAGTAGGAGTAGCAAGATATCCCTGTTATCTAGCGTGTTTATGAGACAGAAAAAGAAAACCAGCATTCCATATTAATATGTTTAAAATATACATAAAATATTGTAAAGTAAAAGGACACAAGTGCAACGTTTCGCTCTCCAGGGGGTTTGTCAAGCTGTTACAAACATTATATGGACACAGAGGGTATATATAGGCTTAGAGTGAGGTGTAATACTAGTGGTGGTGGTAGTAGTAGTAGTAGTAGTAGTAGTAGTAGTGATATAAGTTTTAGTACTAGTAGTAATACAATTAATTTGCACATGAGAGTAAAAGGATATAAAAGCTATTACTTGGGTAGCATAAAAATAAGTTAGACAAATATTTCTATTGGAGGTTGAATTAGAGAAGGCATGTTTCAGTGTTCATCTTCTGTAATGTGTTTGTCTAGTATTAACAGGAGAGACTATATGATGGCAGGGTTTACTGTTTTAAGGAGGATTCTTGCTAAGACTTCAGAGATGGTGAAGCTGCCTTTGTTTTGTTTAATTGTATTAGACACAGTGGTTAGTGCTGATTCAAGGCACTTGTGCCTGCAGAAATTAGTTTCTTTGATCACTAATTGCGTGTCCCTGAATTTTATGAGATAATTGGTGGAATTCCAGTGTTGTACACAGGCATTTTTCAAGTTACTGTTCCTACAGGCATAAATGTGTTCATTGAGGCGGATGTCGAGGTTTCTTGCTGTTTCATCTAACGGCTTGACAAATCTCCTGGAGAGCGAAACGTTGCCACAATAAAAATGTCACATTAGTTGCACTTGTGTCCTTTTACTTTACATATTGTTGGTAATTCTACCAACATTATTACATAAAACATTGGTTAGTCTTGAGGATAGGGCCAGTGGTTAGTCTGGCAACTGTAGTGATAATCTGTTGTAAACAAGTGGGGAAGTATGATCATAATAATGGTATATAATATTAACACATAGATGAGTAAGATATGTGCAACGGTTTGGCAAATTCTGTTGAAAAAGTTTTGCCTTCACAGTAGGCTTCTTGAGACAAATACAGAGAAGATAAAAGCAGTGGAGAGGTAAAGCTAATGTGATCAGTCCATCAACCTTGAAATAGTAGTAGTATTGAGGTTGTCAGTCCTTCAGCCTGGAGAAAAGTTCTTTTCCAGGCTTGAACAATACAAGTGATAGTGAGGCAATGGGGAAGGAGAGTGAGACCCTTGCTTCACTTACTGTACTCACATATCTCACCCTCTCCTTTCCCACACCATATGCTATATGTCCAGTCACCTAATACTCTTTCTTATGAATGTCAATATACCATATACCAGTTTAGAAGAATATTTAGAGAGATTAAAAAACCAGGTGGTGCTAGACTTTGGTGATCACATAAGAAAGAAAAGAGAACAGAGACCACCCACTCTGGTTGTAGATTGGATTTTTGCAGTGTGTAGCTGTATAAATAGGGTTGCCATGTTTTTATGCAAATTTGAACAATGCAGATCTGCATGAAGCAAGGGGAAACTTGCACTAAATTTTGATAATCTGTGAATGATGTTTAGCACATTATAAAAATATGATCTATTCTGGGATGGGCAATGAAGGCTATCTTCACTCCTAATGTAACAGTGAAAGGTCTCCTTTCTTTTTAACACCAAAACAATCATCAGTACTAACACAACCACCCTCATGCCAGGTGGTGCCCTCTGACCAGGTGCTGGTTGGTGAGGGGTACACAGGCCTGGTGGTGTGCTGGTTTTGGCGTTTCGGGGAGTGGGTGATGGTGTGCATTGATGACAGACTTCCCACCAAGGACGACAAACTGATTTTTGCCAGAGGTGATAACCCACAGGAATTTTGGGTCGCCCTTGTGGAGAAAGCCTATGCCAAGTAAGTCATCGAGAGGCTTAGTGTAATAATAGTATGTCTAATAGAGCCTTAGTGGATATTGTTAAACCAAGTCTGATTCAGGGCAGGCCATTGTCATAGTGGACTTAGCCTGATTAATTTTATGCCTAGCCTATTACCATGCTGTTTTGGTAAAGTTTATCCTGATACAGTGTCTTAATAAAGTTCAGCATAATATACTGTTTTAATAAACACAATATAATATACAGTACTCAATTTTAATAGATATAACATATACAGTAAACCCTCTCATAATGCTCGGGATAAATTCCTGAAAATCATCACCTAATAAAAAAGGTAGGTAAAGTGTAAAACAACGTATTGGAAATATAGTGTTATGTTCTAAATGCTTCCAAAAATGCCAAACAACTTTTTATAAATATTGTAATGTGTAAAAAAAAAAAAAAGGTTACAAATTTGACCTTACCTTTACTAGTTGTTGATGTTTGTTGACTGTTGCGGCCCCCTACCAAACTAGTGGTTAAATGGTTAACCTGCCGGCCGGCAGTACCACTGGGTACGTCATCAAACCCAATGTGGGGACTGCTGAGCCGGCCTTAGCAGCAGTACCTGAACACCTCACGGTACGCATCTAAACAGTATTTACCAGAACACCTTACGGTAGACATCTATTGGCAGTAGAGTATTCGTCTGACCGTCTTATTATGTATATCTACTGGCGTTAGAAGAAGCGCTCACTGCAGCTCACTGAGTCTGTTGGCCTCAGTTACTTGACGGCTGCATTCAGTGAGCTTGCAGCATGGTGTTTTACAAACACTATTTATCAACTGGTCTTGAAGGTGGTAGATAGTACTCACCAGACCACCTTATGGTGTACTTCTACCGGCCTTGGAGAGTATTTACAGGACAGGTGATGTCTGCGGACTCACCGCCTATGCTGGTCAACTGTGGGCCGGAGTCATCGGATGCTGTTTTAGTGGGACACTACGTAAAGAAAAGGTTGGAGTGTGACACTGAACTGGGCTAGGACCGTAGTGTGACACTTAAGCAAGTATGATGGAGTGTAACACTGAGATATGCTATAGGACTGTAGTGGAACACTGAGAAGAAAAGGGTGTCGTGTGACACTAAAGAAGATATGGTTGTAGTGTACATTGAATAGTGTCATGTGACTGGCCTTGAGAAAGACGCTGTGTGAGTGTGTCGCAGGGTGTCAAGGGTGACACAGTAGTGTATGACGCAGAGAAAAGGGTGTCGTGTGACACGGAGAGTAGGAGTGTCATTACGCAGAGAAAAGGGTGGCGAGAGACACAGTTGAGATGGAGCATCATTACACGGATAAGTGTCGTGTGACACAGGGAGCGTCACAACTCAGATATAAATGTGGTGTGAGACACGGAGCGTCATAAGGGTGTCGTGAGACATGAAGTTGATTGTAATTTATTATTGTAAATGTTATTTATAATTTATTATTTTAGCATAGATATATATATAGTGACACAGTAGTGTCAAGAAGTTGTACCCTGTGTGTAGGGTTACGAATTATTTATTTTACAAAGATGGTAATTATAATTTATTATTGTAACATGTATATATTATCAGATGTTTATTTACAAAATACCTCTAGACCAAAGATTGTTTTTTATATAATATTAAAGATTCATTTATTTTAACGTGTATTATGTATCCCGAACTCTTTATTACAAAATGAGTAAATTACCATCTTAAAAATACTTTTTTTGTAATATTGACTTGGAAATGTATGGAGAGGGCTGATGTGGCTCTTCTGGGCTGAGGTGGTTACCTGTGATTCTTTTGTGGATGTAGAATTGTTGGTAGCTGATGGAGGTACTGAAGTGCTCAATTATTCTGTAATGCATATAATATCTTACCCTGCAGTACTTCATAAAGCTGACAATAAGGCTTCATTACTTGCTTGAGGTCCTGCTTCAGAGCAATATTCCTAGACATGTCAGGTTCCTAATCAGTGAAAAAGTTTGCAAATTTACTATAATTTGGAATTGTTAATAACTCCTGCAGTGTTAACTGTTTATATTCAAGTTCTTCCTCATTGTCTCCTCTCTTAACTGGGACTGGAGCTTCACCAGTGTTACAAAATGCAACATCTGTTATTATAAACATCTATCAAGAGAATACTAGAAGGCCAGCTTATTGATATTCTTTAGCATCTGTCCTGTTTCTGGTTTTGTAACAGTTTGTCAGTATGAATTCATACTGGGCTTTTCATAGTGCTTTTGGTTTTAAGTAAACTGGATTAAAACTGGTTGAATAAATGTTAACAAATAAAATATTAAGAACTTTAATAACAAAAAGGTGTCTAGGTTTAAAAATATTTACAGTCAAGAATAATAATATATGTTTATTTCTGTATGCCATATAGATAGTTTAAATGAATTGGTACAAAAGTAGGCATAAAAGAAAGCCACTAATTAAGCAATGCATTTCAGGAAACTAATCATAAGGTTTATATGTCACTTTAAGAACTAGACATAGACTATTAAGTAGGACTTCTTATGCAGTTAACTACAGTCATAAGTACAATAAGAAAGGAAACTAATGACAAATGGTCATTTACAAAAGAAATGCATATTATTTAAACTGATTCAGTGATTTTTAGTTTTATAGAGTGATTGAATAGAGATGGTGAAGATAAAGTAAGTTACTTAGATTACAGTACAAATTAAATGGGACAAGATATGTTGGATAGGATGGATAATGAGAAGCTTCAAAACTAGCGATGCCAAGCCAGTGATGATTATCTTCAAATTGCTTGTTCTCTCTAGGCTGGAATATTGCTGTACACTAATGTTCCTTTTCAAGGCAGGTGAAATTGCAGACCTGGAGAATAAACAGAGAAATTTCACTGCATGTATAAATACAATAAAGCACCAAATTACTGGGGGGAACAGCTAGTCCCTTGACCTGTACTCCTTGGAACACAGGTGAGAAAGATACACAATAATATACACTTGGAAAAATCTTAAGAGGGACTAGTCCCAAATCTGCACACGAAAATCACTCCCTATGAAAGCAAAAGACTCAGTAGATGGTGCAACATCCCCCAGTGACATGCAGGAATGCCTGAGTATGCTAAGAGACAACATAAAAAGTGAATAAACACAGCCTCTCCTCACTTAGCGACCTACTCTTTTACCAATGGTTTGTACTTACGACGGGCTCTCTGACCTGTATGTATACCTAAATAATGTATATTAGAGCTGATTTTCTCTATTCTGTTTATTACAATATACAGTATACTACTGTATAAACATTAAAAAATATACTAAAAATGTTATAAATGGTGCAAGGGTGACATAAAGCAGTATCAAAGATGGTTGACATTAACAGATTGTCATTATAGTGTGCTCCTCGTTTAGCGACAAATTTGTTTACTGGCTCGGTATTAGGAATAGAACTCTGTCGTTAAGTGAGGAGAGGCTGTATCAGGGGCCCAAGACTGTTCAGCTGCCTCCCAGTATACATAAGGGGGATTACCAGTAGACCCCTGGCTGTCTTCAAGAAGGAGCTGGACAGGTACCTAAAGTCAGTACCTGACCAGTCGGGCTTTGGTTCCTATGTCAGTTTACATGCGACCAGCAGTAGACTGGTTGATCAGACCCTGATCCACCATGAGGCCTGGTCATAAACTGGGCTGTGGGGGTATTGACCCCTGCAGCACTCTCCAGGTAATTATGTATGGGAGTTGAAGGAAGGCTGGAAGAAGAACAGGAACAGAACTGAATGAAGCTGATTTTGTTTAATATAGAGTATCGCAGTCTTGGGGCATTTTATGTGCATTAAGTTTTTACACAGGTTGAGTTGGACGTGGGGGATGTCAAAGAGGTTTTCATGTCTTGTGTTATGTTGGTGTAATCTGTTGCAGCTATCAAGGAAAAGTTTCAGAAAAGGGTATACAGGAGGGGCCCCACTTATACATCAGGTTAGGTTCTGGGCTACTGCTGTAAAGCAAAAATCACTGTAAAGTTATCTAAAAGATGGTTGTCAGATGTTTGGACAAGGGCGCAATTTCAGTACTTGTCATAGATGCTATTTTCCATAGATATGCCCCTGTGCACACCCACCCATAAATGAGACTCTTGAGAGGGGTGGGGAACCCTACTGCTCACAGCTTGTAATATCAAGGGTTTCTTGGTATTGTGAAAAAAATGTTGCATTTTTTCAATAACTTTGTCAGATTATCACGCTATGTAAAGTTATAGTTTGAGAGGGTTAACTGCCCATATTTTTAATAGATATTGCATAATGCACTATTAAATATATGTAATATACTCATTTGTAATATAGTGTAATAAACTTAGCTTTAACCCTTTCACTGTTGAGAGCCCTGCTCACAAACTTGCTCTCAGTATCAAAAAATATTCAAAAAAAAAAAAAAATTCTTACCAAAATCTTACAAATAATTTTCTGTGTTAGAAAAAAAAATTGGTGATCAGTAACCGAGATAGAGAGGCATGAAGTTGACAGAAAGTGAACTGCAACATCTGTGACTGCTGCTCACTCAGTAATACATGTGTTATTTTTACTTGTATTCTAGTATTTTCTTCTAATTTATTTTTTTCAAGTAACTTTTGTGGCCCATGAGACCAATATAATGCATATTGTATATATACCCACTCGTTTACAACAAAATAACCATACAACCAACCAACAAGGGGGTGGAATACCTATATACTACTCAGATCAACTTGAATGTATCAATAATACTTGCACAAGGGATGAACGTGGAGAATATATTATAGCTAAATTTAAATCCAAAGACCTACAAAAACCTCTTGCAGTGATAAACAGCTGCAGAATACCATAGTCAAACATTTACCAATTTAGTGAAAAATTAGGAAGCACAATAACCAGTGCACACATGAACAAAGACCACTTGCTGCTCATAGGCGACTTCAATATAAATCTCCTGCAAGACCAAGACCCACAAGTAACTGAATTCACAAACACTATGAGCAACTGCTTGCTGCTACCAACAGTAACAAAACCTACATGAATCTCGGAGACTAGTATCTCCTTATTAGACCATATCTGGACTTACATCGTATCCCCTTTAAAATCAGGCATAATTGCAGATAACACCACAAACCACTACCCTACCTTTCTCATAACCAACCTAGGTAAATTGCCCTAAGACTCTGCTAAAGTTACCTTCAGACTACATAACGAGGCAGCTATTAATAACTTTATAATAGCAATGACAAACATCGACTGGCACAACGAGCTAGAAATCTATACAGATATTGATGAATGTATTAATAATTTTCTAAAAAACCAAACAGATCACAGCTTAATGACTGAACAGTCTCTGGCTAACACCCAGCATTCTCAAATCCATTAATATAAAACACCTATATGAAAAACAGTACAGAATAGGGCAAATAACCAGAGACCAAACTAAACGTTACTTGTCATCCCTAACCAGCCTGATAAGGTCAAAAAAATTGTATTATGAGAACAGATTACGTAACTTAAAAGGTGATGTGAAAAAGACCTGGAAAGCCTTATTTGAAACTCTAAGAACTAAAAAGATCTCTAAAAACAGAACAACCAAACTAACAAAACCAGATGAACCCCTACTCCCACAGACTGAAACAGCAAACAGACAATGTTTTTTCACCATAGGAAAAAACCTAGCGAGCAGAATCCCAATCTCACACACCCCACCAAAAGACTACCTCACTGGCACCCACCTGAATACACTATTCTTAGCACTGACCAACCCAACAGAAGTCTCACTCATCATCAACACACTTAAAAACAAGGCAAGAGATTTAAATAACTTACTGCCTTTTATGTACAAAAAAGCTTCTCAAGTACAGTGGACCCCCGCATAACGATCACCTCCGAATGCGACCAATTATGTAAGTGTATTTATGTAAGTGCGTTTGTACGTGTATGTTTGGGGGTCTGAAATGGACTAATCTACTTCACAATATTCCTTATGGGAACAAATTCGGTCAGTACTGGCACCTGAACATACTTCTGGAGTGAAAAAATATCGTTAACCGGGGGTCCACTGTACTGTCACCAGTTATTGCAACTCTTTAACAAATCCATTGAATCTTCCACCTTCCCATAAATTCTCAAAATAGTGAGGGGTCACCCCGATCCACAAAGGAAGAGATCAAGCAAACCTGAATAGCTATAGGCCAATATCTAACTTACCCCTTCTTTCTAAAATCTTTGAAAAATTAATTCATAGGCAGATCTATTCCTACCTCATCTCCCACAACATACTCAACCCCTGTCAGTTTAGATTCAGGCCTAATAACAACACAAATGATGCTATTATACACGTGCTAGAACTAATATATACCACTCTCGAGAAAAAAGAAGTCCCACTGGGAATCTTCATTGATTTACCTAAAGCTTTTGATACAGTTGACCATGATTTGTTGCGCATAAAATTAACACACTATGGTATAAGAGGGCATTCTCTCAACTACCTGAAGGCATACCTTAGCAACAGAAACCAATATGTGTACACAAATGGAGCTAACTCTTCCACACAACCAATTACAACTGGGGTCCCACAGGGAAGTGTCCTCGGCCCACTTCTCTCTCATTTACATCAGTGACCTACCAAATGCATCTCAACTACTCAAGCCCATATTATTTGCAGATGACACTACATACGTCTTCTCTCACCCAAGCCCAGTCATACTAGCCAACACTAAATGCTGAATTACAGAAAATATCTACCTGGATGATGACTAACAAATTTATTCTCAATATTGAGAGCAACAAATGTTCCACTTAACTCAGAGGGAAAATTCTTAGAAATTCACCTTGACAGTAGCCTCAAATTTCAGATGCATATACAACAAATTTCCAAGAAAATCTCTAAGACCATAGGCATACTATCTAAGATATGGTACTATGTTCCACAGCCAGCTCTCCTTGCCCTGTATCACTCGCTCATTTACCCCTATCTCACCTATGGAATTTGTGCATGGGGCTCAACAACAATAAATCATCTCAGACCACTAATAACCTAGCAAAAGGATGCAGTCAGAATGATGATAAATTCCCACTCCAAACAGCATACTCCACCAATATTCAAAAGTCTAAACTTACTCACCATAAAGAACATCCATTCTTATTATTGTGCCTACTACATACATAGAACACTACACTCAAATATAAACCCTCCACTCAAACTTCTCCTTACCAACCTTAACAGGACACATGACCATCACACAAGACACAGATTACTCTTTGATGTTCCCCGTGTCCATCTCACACTATGCAAAAACTCTATGCACATAAAGGGCCCAAAAATTTGGAATTCATTACCAGTGAATACCCTGTCTGTACATCAGTTCAAGACTCTTCTTAAAAAACCACCTACTCACCCAAAACTAAATACACAGTACTTAATTTTATCTACAAAGCTACCAAATCACTCTCCACCGCAGGTTGTTGTGGTATGTGGGTGGTTAAAGGTGGCCTTTGTTGTTGGATGTGCTGAGTCAGCAGCATGGCTATCAGCCTGGGGTGCTGCTGGTGCCACATGAAGCATTACACCACCACCACCTGTTGCTGCATGTATATTATCCATCCCAATTGTAACATTACCCATTACCCATACTATCTTCCCCACCACTCAAATGGAAATAAGTCACTTAGACTTTTTGGAGTTATCCTAAGTTCTCTACACATATGCTGCTATGTATGATAATCTATGTAACTGTATTTGTGTATACCTGCATAAACTTACCCGCTGTCTTCCCCACCACCCACACCATCTTCACCACCCACGCTGTCTTCTCTTTTCATTATCTGTTCCTGGTGTAAGGCCACGGGATGTACTCAGAGATGTACTCCTTTCCCTTGGAATAGCATATGACACACTACCAGAATGCATGTAGTCTCATATAAATTGAAGCTTCATTGGTATTCCTCTTCATTGTCACTACTGGAATTGTAATCAAGAGCTTGGAAATCACAATCAGTATCACTATCATGACCACTGCTCACATCTGAGTCCTGGACATGGGAAAATATGAGTTTCCTCTTTCACCATGGCACAAGTGAACATGAACAAGATGGCCCGGCACCAGAGGTGGAAAGTTGATGGTTGTCTGGGTTTTCAGCACTATTTCTGGTATCCTGGGCATTGCTTTTGGTCACAAACTTCTCCTCAAAACCATGAACTTCATCTTCACTGACACTTCCATCCAGGTTAGAACTATCACTTGGGAAGAGAAAAGTCCCAATTTGCCGGGAAGTTAGGTATTCCTTACCGCTAGGCATGGTGAACAAGGCGTACTGAATTGGCACTCCCACAATGCACTGCAGCCTCCCTGATTTTTCCATACTGCGCACAATGAGCACACAGACCCATTCTCTCACATGTAGGCCTACCAGCTTTCTCCTGCCAGATTTGAAGCTGCTATAATTTTGGCTTAGTATTAGGGAACCAACACTGGCCTGCAAGCCATAATATTACGAGACCGACAGTGAAAGGGTTAATATAGCATAATATACTGTTTTTATAATGTGACATGTCTACACTATTCATAGGTGCTGCATTTAACAGCTCACCATATTAACACAAGGCTCACCAAAATAGTGAACAGCTCGCCATAACACTCCATGGTTCACCATACTAGTGCATGGCTCACCATAGTAATGTATGGTGGACCATCCTAGTGTATAACAGACCATAATATTTCCTAGTGGACCATATTAGTGTATGGGTAATATCCCCATCCCCACTTGCTACTTATCATCACAGGTTGCATGGATCATATGAAGCGTTAGAGGGAGGCCAGAGCATGGATGCCCTGGTTGACATGACAGGAGGCCTGGCTGAGAGGTACGACATGGAAGACGTTCCAGATAAGGATAATCTCTACAAACTCCTCCTGAAGTCCTCCATGAATGGTGCCTTCATCACTGCATCTAGGAAGGTACTCAGAGGATGATCTCTAGGCAGTAATTAATCAGTAATAGTGGTGTTAGCTCTAGATGCTAGTGGTGTGGTAACAATAGTATTGTAGTAGTTGTAAGTACTTATGATGTGGTACCCAGTAGCGTTGCTAGGGTTGGTGTCACCCCCATGAAATCCAAGGGCGGGTGGATGGGGGAGTAAACTCCAGTTACGTCACTGCTGCATGCCCTTTGACTAATGCTTAGCAATGAGAATGTTTAATGGTTATAAACCAAACAGGAGAATACTTCTCAACTTTATTCATGATAAAATAAATCGTAGTAATATTGAGGAAACATAAACTCAAATACCACTTTGAGTACAGGCAACAGATCATACATTTATTCATCTTCAACAATGCAAAAAAAAAACTTGAAAAATAAAGAAAAACATTGCAATATCAGAGAAACACTAGTTCTGATTTGACCTTGAGTACAGGTAACATCTCAGTGAATCTGGCCTTATATTTCCTTGCCTTCAATCCTGCAAAATCATCTATCACATCATCAAAATCAATGATTTTCCCAATATAGGCCTATTTGTACTCTGTAATCATATAAGAGACTATATAGAAACAAAGGATTCTTCTCTTATGTTGCTGCACCCCTGTTTTGGGCAACAGTGTCACCTTCTTTAGAGGTTCTATGCGGTGTTACCTGGGGCAGCCTCCTTCCCCTTACAACACCACTGGTGGTACCTATAGGTACTTGTGATGTGGTAGATGCAGGCACTAATGATATAGTAGATGCAAGTACTAATGATGTGACAGTAATAGGCACATTAGCTCTGAATACTAGTAATATTGTAGTACTAGTGATGGGTATAGGTATCAGTGATGTAGAGGCATCATACTGTATTATATAAAGTATTATTTTTCATATTCACTGATTAATTTTGCTTCTGTTAACCTGGTTTTGTATATTATTTATATATATATTGTTTTTGTATGTTATCCAATTTTTGGTATATTCTATCTACACGTATATGTCCTTTTTTTTATATTATCGTGGTTTTTGCATTTTTTTTTTTCAACAAACCGGCCGTATCCCACCAAGGCAGGGAGGCCCAAAAAGAAAAACGAAAGTTTCTCTTTTTAAATTTAGTAATTTATACGGGAGAAGGGGTTACTAGCCCCTTGCTCCTGGCATTTTAGTCGCCTCTTACAACACCCATGGCTTACGGAGGAAGAATTCTGTTCCACTTCCCCATGGAGATAAGAGGAAATAAACAACAACAAGAACTAGAAAGAAAATAGAAGAAAACCCAGAGGGATGTGTATATATACATATATATGCTTGTACATGCATGTGTAGTGTGACCTAAGTGTAAGTAGAAGTAGCAAGACGGTACGTACCTGAAATCTTGCATGTTTATGAGACAGAAAAAAAGGACACCAGCAATCCTACCATCATGTAAAACAATTACAGGCTTTCGTTTTACACTCACTTGGCAGGACGGTAGTACCTCCCTGGGCGGTTGCTGTCTACCAACCTACTACCTAAAGGTTGGTTTTTGCATATGTACAGTAATACCTTGTCTAGTATTTTCTTTATTATATAAAGTATTGGTACCCCTTTTATACACATATATGAGTGGAAAGAGGAAATGCAATGATGCCAAACATTCTAGTAAATATAAATGGTTAACATCAGATATAAAACTAAAAATTTATAAAACATGAAGATGGTGCATCATAAGCTAAAATAGCATGTGACAAGAAAATGGATGAAGCATCGGCACGTGACAAGAAAATGGATGAAGCATCGGCACGTGACAAGAAAATGGATGAAGCATCGGTACATGCACAAATAAGGAATGAAGATAAAATAAAAAGACATGGAATGGCTACAGCATCTTGTATGTCAAAAGTGATTGTTAAAAAATCATTGTTCTGAATGAATAATATGAAACGTCTCTTAAAATATTATGGATTGAAGACTGCAGCCAGAAAATAATTCCATTAAGTCAGATGATCCAGTGTTAAAAAAAGAAAATAGCAATGAAGGAGAAAGCTTTGTGGCAAGTCGTGGCTGGTTGTACAACTAAAATGCGTATGGGACCCCATAATATTTGAATTACTCCTGGTTAAAATGCCAGTTCAGACAATGGGGCAGCTGCAAGATTTCCTAGTGATCTAAAAAATTGATTGGAGAAAATGGCTACAGAGATGAGCCAATTTTTAATGTAGATGAAACTGGTTTGTTTTGGGGGATGACATCATGCAATGCATCACTGCTTTGTTCCAGTGATTTTGTCAGTTTTAAATCCCATATTGAAACTGACAACCTTAATTATGCAACACTTGGGGAAATGGATCAGCAACATTTATACAAAAAAACAGAGGAAATTTAAGAAGAAAATGCTGTGTCCATGAAAGAATTCACATTGGATGAACTATCAACGTTATTTGCAAAAGTAGATGCTTTTGACCTTACAACCAAGCCCACAGAAGTCACCACAATTATTAAGGTCCTTTAATCTTGTCCCCCAGGATGTGACACACAATAGTCAACTGACACCCAGGTACCTACTTACTGCTAGGTGAACAAGAACAGCAGGTGTAAGGAAACATACCCATTTCCACCCATGCTGGAGATTGAACCATGGACACTCAATGTGCCATCTTTGTTTACACCAGTGGTGATGGTGCCTAGTGTTAGTGCTGATGCTTTACCAGCATCTACCTACTGCTTGCCTTTGATTCACTAGGAACAGCAAGTAGCACATTGCTTTATTTTCCAAGACTATGCCTGAAAAAATTGGGGTGTGCCTTATGTGCCAAAAAATATGGTAGCTAATTGCAAGTTAACCCTTTCAGGGTTTCCGATGTACTAGTACGGCTTACGCATCAGGGTTATTGACATACCTGGAGTTTACCTGGAGAGAGTTCCGGGGGTCAACGCCCCCGTGGCCCGGTCTGTGACCAGGCCTCCTGGTCGATCAGAGCCTGATCAACCAGGCTGTTACTGCTGGCTGCACGCAGTCCAACGTACGAGCCACAGCCCTGCTGGTCAGGTACCGACTTTAGGTGCTTGTCCAGTGCCTGCTTGAAGACAGCCAGGGATCTACTGGTAATCCCCCTTATGTATGCTGGGAGGCAGTTGAACAGTCTCAGGCCCCTGACACTTATTGTATTGTCTCTTAACATGCTAGTGACACCCCTGCTTTTCATTGGGGGGATGTTGCATCATCTGCTGAGTCTTTTGCTTTCGTTGTGAGTGATTTTCGTGTGCAAGTTCGGTACTAGTCCCTCTAGGATTTTCCAGGTGTATATAATCATGTATCTCTCCTGCCTGCATTCCAGGGAGTACAAGTTCAGGAACTTCAAGTGCTCCAAGTAATTGAAGTGTTTTATCTCCGTTATGCGCGCCGTGAAGGTTCTCTGTATATTTTCTAGGTCAGCAATTTCACCTGCCTTGAAAGGTGCTGTTAGTGTGCAGTAATATTCCAGCCTAGATAGAACAAGCGACCTGAAGAGTGTCATCATGGGCTTAGCATCCCTAGTTTTGAAGGTTCTCATTATCCATACTGTCATTTTTCTAGCAAATGCGATTGACACAATGTTATGGTCCTTGAAGGTGAGATCCTCCGACATGATCACTCCCAGGTCTTTGACGGTAGTTTTTCGCTCTATTTTGTGGAAGGAATTTGTTTTGTACTCTGATGAAGTTTTAATTTCCTCATGTTTACCATATCTGAGTAATTGAAATTTCTCATTGTTGAACTTCACATTGTTTTCTGCAGCCCACTGAAAGATTTGGTTGATGTCCACCTGGAGCCTTGCAGTGTCTGCAATGGAAGACACTGTCATGCAGATTCGGGTGTCATCTGCAAAGGAAGACACGGTGCTGTGGCTGACATCCTTGTCTATGTCGGATATGAGGATGAGGAACAAGATGGGAGCGAGTACTATGCCTTGTGGAACAGAGCTTTTCACCGTAGTCGCCTCAGACTTTACTCTGTTAACTACTACTCTTTGTGTTCTGTTTGTGAGGAAATTATAGATCCATCTACCAACTTTTCCTGTTATTCCTTTAACATGCATTTTGTGCACTATTACACCATGGTCACACTTGTCGAAGGCTATTGCAAAGTCTGTATATAGTATTACATCTGCATTCTTTTTGTCTTCTAGTGCATCTAGGACCTTGTCGTAGTGATCCAGTAGCTGAGATAGACAGGAGCGACCTGCTCTAAACCCATGTTGCCCTGGGTTGTGTAATTGATGGGTATCTAGATGGGTGGCGCTCTTGCTTCTTAGGACCCTTTCAAAGATTTTTATGATATGGGATGTTAGTGCTATCGGTCTGTAGTTCTTTGCTATTGCTTTACTGCCCCCTTTGTGGAGTGGGGCAATGTCTGTTTTTTTTTTAGTAACTGTGGGATGACCCCCGTGTCCATGCTCCCTCTCCATAGGATGGTAAAAGCTCGTGATAGGGGCTTCTTGCAGTTCTTGATGAACACGGAGTTCCATGAGTCTGGCCCTGGGGCAGTGCATGGGTATGTCATTTATCGCCTGTTCGAAGTCATTTGGCGTCAGGATAATATCAGATAGGCTTGTGTTAACCAAATTCTGTGGCTCTCTCATAAAAAATTCATTTTGATCTTCGACTCTCAGTCTGGTTAGCGGCTTGCTAAAAACTGAGTCATATTGTGACTTGAATGCCTAAATTCTAGTGCCTTCAGATTTAGCGAGAGAAAGCTGGTAGGCCTACATACGAAAGAATGGGTCGGTAGGCCTACATACGAAAGAATGGGTCTATGTGGTCAGTGTGTGCAGTATAAAAAAAATCCTGCAGCACACAGTGCGTAATGAGAAAAAAAAAAACTTTGACCGTGTTTTTGGATTAAAACAGCAACTTTGCACTGTATTTTTGTATGGTATTGATGGTTGTATTCTAGTTTTCCTGGTCTCATTTTATAGAATGGAAGACATATTACAGAAATTGAGATGATTTTGATTGGTTTCACAATGAAAAGTACCTTGACATTGAGCTCAAATTAGCAGAAATGTTTGATTTTTACCAAAGTTCAAAAGTAAACAAATCATGCCAAGCGTCCAGTACATGTCAACTGGTGAGTCTAATATTCTTTCACAAGTGCGCTGATATTATTTATACCATTTGTACACTAATGCAGTAGTCTGCATAACAGTAAATCTTTTATTTTTTGTGGGAAAAAAAATTCAAAGTGGAAAGCAAAAGAAATGTAAGAGGGGCCTGGGGACATGACTAACGAACAGAGAACTTGTTATTTTAGTGCCAGGAATGTCTGTCTTGTTTATTCTGGACCCTATTTGGAAATTGGCATGTTTTGAAATTTGTGTGAAATTGGCAAAATTACCAATTTCTAACCACTTTATTGGATAATTGAAATTGGTAAATGGGTGGTTTCTTGTACTCATTTGATAGAAAAAGTGGAGTTCTAGCAAAATAAATATGATTTTTGTCAACTAGTACACAGGAATTGGCCGAAAATAGAGCTCAAAGTGGGCAAAATCACCGATGCGTAAACATCGTTGAGACTGCTAACTTCGCGAGAGCATAATTCCGTAAGTTTTCCATCAAATATCATACTTTTGGTATCATTATGATCGGGAAAAGATTCTCTGTCATTTCACAAGAAAAATAATTTGTTTTTCTTCCGAAAAATTTTCGACCCTGAGAATGAGTTTAGGAGAGAGTCTCTTGACCCTGAAAGGGCTAACTCTAACAATGCAGATGCAGTATACAATGACTTTGCAAAAGCCTTCAAAAAGTGCAATCATGGTATAATAGCACACAAAATGCAGGATTAAGGAATAACAGGAAAAGTTGGTGTTACGACTTTGATGTCATAAATAAAATGTTCCTGGCTCCTAAAGGCTGCTCATACTGCTGTCTAGGGGTTATAAAATTACTCTGAAAACACAGCAAACCTTGGGCCAGCATGTACTCATATATTAAACAATATTAATTATTATTAGGAAGGAAGGACATAAAAACTCACCTATACAAAAATATATATAATATTGTTAATAACTTGTATGTATGAGAGTATAGTTTTACCAACGCTCTTATATGGGTGTGAAGCGTGGGTGATGAATGTTGCAGCGAGGAGAAGGCTGGAGGCAGTGGAGATGTCATGTCTGAGGGCAATGTGTGGTGTGAATATAATGCAGAGAATTCGTAGTTTGGAAGTTATTGGAGGGAGGGGGTAAAGGAGGTTTTGTGTGCGAGGGGCTTGGACTTCCAGCAGGCATGCGTGAGCGTGTTTGATAGGAGTGAATGGAGACAAATGGTTTTTAATACTTGACGTGCTGTTGGAGTGTGAGCAAAGTAACATTTATGAAGGGATTCAGGGAAACCGGCAGGCCGGACTTGAGTCCTGGAGATGGGAAGTACAGTGCCTGCACTCTGAAGGAGGGGTGTTAATGTTGCAGTTTAAAAACTGTAGTGTAAAGCACCCTTCTGGCAAGACAGTGATGGAGTGAATGATGGTGAAAGTTTTTCTTTTTCGGGCCACCCTGCCTTGGTGGGAATCGGCCGGTGTGATAATAAAATAAAATAAATAACTTGTATATAACTTAAAACTACTACAAAAAAACCACCACACTCCAGGTCACATTAACTCACTAGCACACTGCTACTAACGAGTTAAACAAAATAAATGAACATTAATAAGCAGGGAGGCTCCATGACACCCCCTCCTTTCTTCAGGTTACATAGCCTACAGTGAAAATGTTAAATACTTTCCAAAACACAGGCCCCTGCATATTAGGGCTTTACAAATAAATATGAGAGCAGTAAAATAACATATGGTATAAACTTACAAAAAACACCATCCCTACTAAAACACATACCATGATTTATTAGGACATCTTGTTGCAAGTGCTGTGCTCCACCAACTGACATTCTCCACCCCTCATCTGCTCCTGTCTCCTGGCCACTCTAACTGGCCGGGAATAATACGCGTTCGGATTCAGTACAAACCCGGAAAATGACATATGGAGCGTTATTTCTTATACAAATATTTTTTTTACAGTACTCCGTAACAGTTGGTAGATGGATCTATAACTTCCTGACAAATAGAACACTAGTAAACAGAGTAAAGTCAGAGGTGGCTACAGTGAAAAGCTGTGTTTCACAAGGCACAATATTCACCCCCATCCTCATATCTAACATAGAGCTGTAAGCCACAGCACCGTGTCTTCTTTTGCCAATGATACCCAAATTTGCATGACACTGTCATCCATTGAAGTCACTGCAAGTCTCGAAGTGGACATCAATCAAATCTTTAAGTGGGCCACAGAAAGCAATATGAAGTTCAATGAATAGAAATTTCAATTACTCCGGTATGGAAAATTTGAGGAAATTAAACCTGAATCAGAGTATAAAACAAATTCCAACCACATAATAGAGCTTAAAACTAATGTGAATGATCTAGGAGTGATAATGTCAGAGTATCTTACTTTCAAATATCACAACAATGTATCTGCCACAGATGCTAGGAAAATGACAGGATAAATAATGTCTAAGCTGGACTGTTGCTGTACACTAACAGCCCCTTTCAAGGCAGGCAAAATTGCAGAGCTGGAGAGTGTACAGAGAACTTCCACAGCACATATAAGTTTGATAAAGCACCTAATATTAATGTGAACAGTTAAAGTCCCTTAATTTGTACTCCCTGGAATGCAGGCAAGAAAGGTACATGATAATATACACTTAGAAAATCCTAGAGGGACTAGTCCCAAATCTAGACATGAAAATCACTCCCTACAAAAGCAAAAGACTCAGCAGGTGATGCAACATCCCCCAATGAAAAGCAGGGGTGCCACAAGTATGCTAAGAGAAAACACAATTAGTGTCAGGGGGCCCAAGACTGTTCAACTGCCTTCCAGCATACATAAGGGGGATCACCAATAGACCCCTGGCTGTCTTCAATTATTATTATTATTATTATAATCAAGGGGGAAGAGCTAAACCCATAGGATTATACAGCATCTGTATGGGGGGGAGTGGAAGGTTAATTCAGGGAACTGGAGCACAGATCCAATTCCCAAGATCAAGAGCCCCTCACCAGCATCAAGGAACCTTCCTTGAGGGGGAGCTGTCCTCAAGAAGGAGCTGGACAGGCACCTAAAATCAGTATCTGACCAGCTGGGCTGTGGTTCATGTGTCAGCTTGCACTTGGACAGCAGTAACATCCTGGTTGATCAGGCCCTGATCCATCATAAGGCCTGACCACAGACCAAGCCACAGGGGCAATGACCTCCAAAACCCTCTACAGGTATACTCCAGGTATTGCAATTGCCTGCCAGTATCGCTGAGTGATTGCCTTAATTGTTTATACATTCACACACATGTATGTACATGTACATTCATACATAAACTAGATACATAAAAAACGGTGGGTTCTGACAGGGTGTCACCATGGATTCTGTGAGAGGAAGCAGAAACACTGTCCAAACCACTAGCTATGATCTACAAAGAGTCGATGAACAAAGGACAGTTGCTGAAGATCTGGAAGACAGTAAACATAGTACCTATATTTAAGGAGACAGGAAGGAAGCATTAAACTATAGGTCAATTTTACTGATGTGTATACCATACAAGTAATGGAGAAGATAGGAGAGTGGTAGAGCACAGTCTGGTTGATCAGGCCCTGAGCCACAGTGAGGCCTGGTCATGGACCAAGCTGCAGGGCTGAAGATCCCCAGAACTCCCTCTAAGTCAACTGCAGGCAGGTAGGTGGGCATGTTGGGTTGTGGTGCATAGTCACTACACACCAGCATACTAATAACTTTGAATATAGAAAAATGACTTTAAATATAGAAAAACAAGCAGTATATAATTTATTAAAGAAAATTAGCACTAGTATGCATAGTAAATAAGAGCAAAACAAATCAGAATTTAGTAAAAAAAGAAGTAATGTATAATACAACCCCAGAAAGTTTTGACTGCTGAAGGCTAATCCATTAGCCCTTTCAGTATCAGTCCCATTATATCATGGCTTTGAAGCCAGTGTTGGTCCCGTAATATGACGCCAAAATTCTAGCAACTTCAGATTTGGTAGGAGAAAGTTGGTTGGCCTGCATGTGAGAGAATGGGTCTGCATGGTCAGTGTGTGCAGTATAAAAAAAAATCCTGCAGCACGCAGTGCATAATCAGAAAAAAACTGCAACTGTGTATTTGATTTAACCCTTTCACTGTCGGTCCCATAATATTTATTACGGCTTGCAAGCCAGTGTCAGTCCCGTAATACTACGTCAAAATTCTAGTGCCTCAAATTTGGTGGGAGAAAGCTGGTAGGCCTACATGTGAGAGAATGGATCTGTGTGCTCAGTGTGTGCAGTATAAAAAAATCCTGCAGTGCACAGTGCATAATGAGAAAAAAAAACTGACTGTGCTTTTGGTTTAAAATACCGATTTTGCGGTGTATTTTCATATGGTATTTATGGTTGTATTCTAGTTTTCTTGATCTCATTTGATAGAATGGAAGATATATTACAGAAATAGAGATGATTTTGAATGGTTTTCGGACTAAACGTACCTTTAAATTGAACTCAAACTAGTGGAAATGTTAAATTTTTGCCGATGTTCAAGAGTAAACAAATCACGCCACACGTCCAGTACATGTCAACCGGTGGGTCGAATATGCTTTCACAAATATGCTGATATTATTTATACCATTTTTACAATAATGCAGTAGTCTGCATAACAGTAAATCTTCTATTTTTTGTGTGAATAAAAATTCAAAATGGAAACTAGCATAATATAAGAGGGGCCTGGAGATGTGACTAATAAACAGTGAAAATGTTATTTTAGAGCTAGGAATGTTTGCATTGTTAATTCTGGACCCTATTTTCAAATTAGTCTTACTTGAATTGTGTATGAAATTGGTCAAATTACCAATTTCTGATCACTTTATTGGGTAGTTGAAATCAGTAAGTGGGCAGTTTATTGTGCTCAATCGATAGAACAAATGGAGTTCTAACGAAATAGCTATGAGTTTGGCCGACTGGAACAAGGTAATTGGCTGAAAATAGGGCTCAAAGTGGGCAAAATCGGTGATGTGTAAATATTGCCTAGACTGCTAACTTCGTGAGAGCGTAATTCTGTAAATTTTCCATTAAATGGCGTACTTTTGGTGTCATTACAATTGGGAAAAGATTCTCTATCATTTCATAAGAAAAATAACTTTTATTATTTTAATTCTTCGATGCTGAGAGCAAGTTTGTGAACAAGGGTCTCGACAGTGAAAGGGTTAAAACAGCGAATTTGCAGTGTATTTTCATGTGATTTTTATAGTTATACCTATTCTCATTTGATATAAATGGAAGATAGAGTACAGAAATAGAGATGATTTTGAATGGTTTAACCCTTTAAGGGTCGACAGGCCCTGTCAGAGACTTGTTCTCAGGGTCGGCCAAATTTCAAAAAAAAAAAAATTATTTTTTCTTATGAAAAAATAGTTTATTTTACTGAACATTATAGGCTAAACAAAAAATTTTTACCATCAATACTTACTGAGATATGGAGGCGTGAAGTTGATGAAAAAGGGGCACCATGTGGCAACATTGCCGACTGCCGTCACCCGGTATTCTTTTATTTACTTTCTTATGTACTAATTTCTATTATTTTTTAATTTTTCTTTTTCCAAGTAACTTTTATGGCCTGTGAGACCAGTATGATCAGTATTTTGTAAGTTATTTCTTTTTCAATACTACACAATAAGGGCATAAACACTGTTGTCATTGTTTTGTTTACAAAAAATATTTGCACAAACAAACGATATGAAATGTTGTTTATTACTATTTTTCTATATTTTATATACACATATACAGCCACAGGGAATGTTTCTAGAAGTTCTGCAGCCTGTGGAAGTCTTTGAAACATGGTGTCATGCACAGTGGTGTTTTACATTCTTCACACATAAAATGAGTGTCTCTGCGTTGTTGTGGGCGTTTTCTTGTATGTGCACAGACGTAACACCTCTTTTGAGCCTTCTTCTTGAAAGCAGTAGCAGGCAGTTTTACCAGGAAGTGATCACCATGCTTCAAACGAGAAGGAAGTTGTTGAAAATTTGGTGGGGGGTCTATTGCAGGTGCTGTTCCTTGGTACTTGAATACTATTTGTCTGATGACAGACAAACAGAATTCGCCATATGGTGGTTTGTTTCTGGTCCTCATCTTATACATATTATAAGCATTCAGAATGGAAATGTCCAGAAGATGGAAAAAGTTTTATGTACCACTTATAACTCTTGCGGACACAATCTGCATGTCACATTTGTCCACTGAATGCATATTGAGGGTGTAGTCCATCACAGCTGCAGGTTTTAGAATGGGTTCATTGCTTTCTCTATGCTGCCTGCCAGTGTCTGCCATTTCATTAGGGTGAACTGATGACAATAGTGTGACATCTCGTTTGTCATGCCACCGAAATGCCATGATGTCATTGGCAGCAAACGCCTGCACCTCACCTCTACGAGTGCCAGTGTCAAACCTGGGCATATGTTTCCAATTTGCACACACTGTGCCACACACATCTGTCATGTTCACTCACAAAAAATCACTGAGTGTGGGGCTTGTGTACCAGTTATCTGTATATAATATATGCCCCTTACCAAGATATGGTTCCATCATTGTTCTAACCACATCACCAGAGATGCCCAATAACTTCCTGGTATTTTGCAATGTATAACTTCCAGTGTACACAATAATATCCAATACCAGACCACTGTAACAATCACAAAGCACAAACAACTTTATACCAAAGCGTTTCCTCTTGCTTGGTATGTACTGCTTGAAAGAGAGTCTTCCTTTTAACAGAATCAAAGACTCGTCAATTACAAGCTTGGTGAAGGGATAAAAATACATATTGAATTTCTCTTTCAGATACACAAACACATGCCTAATCTTATATAACCTGTCGTTTCTGTCAGGCCTGGTTTTGTCTGAGAAGTGAAGCATACATAACATTAGCACAAATCGATTCACTGGCATTATATCACTGAAACCTGGGGTTGCAATCAGGTGGTCTGTTGACCAGTATGATTTCACACTGTGCTTATACACATGTGACATAAGCATTATTGTGGCAAAGAAAAGATACATCTCAGCCACAATTGTCTCCTTCCACTGGTGTGGACGTGATTTTGGTGAAAGTATTGTGTTTGCCATGGTGTACTCGTAGTATGTGTTGCACTCCATGACAATACTTTCCATCAGGGGTTCGTCAAAGAATAACTCGAAACATTCCAGTTCACTGGCATTGTTCTGAAGTGTACAGGATGGCCATATTCCACTTTGGCTGTCATCAAACTGGTGGGGATTTGGAACAAAACTGACAGCTTCCTGCCAATCCCAGGTGCAGTCTGCTGGTGGGTACTGGACAATGACAGGTGGTTGTGGTTGTGGAGGTTGTGGTTGTGGAGGCTGGTGTGGTGGGTGGGTAGGGGATGGTGGCCTTTGTTGTAGATCAGCTGAGGCAGCGGCGTGGGTGGAAGCGTGGGTGGCAGCATGGGCCACTGCTGATGCCTCACAGCCGGCACCACCACTACCACCACCATGCACATTTTCCATCCCAATTGCAACACTATCATCGTCATTTTCACTGTCTGTTCCTGTTGTACAGCCACGGGATGTACTCCTTCCCCCTGGAATAGCATATGGCACACTACCAGAGCGCATATATCGTTGTATATACTGACGCTTCACTGGGGAATATTGCACTTCACTATCACTACTGGAACTAGTTTCAAGAGCTTGTAGCTCATATTCACTATCACTATCATCACAAATGCTCACATCTGAGTCTGGGATTTGGGAAAATAGGAGTTTCCTCTTTGATTCTGGTACAACTGAATGTGAACAAGAGGGCCCAGCACCAGAGGTGGAAGGCTGAGGGTCGTCTGGGTTTTCCTCACTATTACCGATATTATGGTCATTAGTTCTGGTCAAAACCTCACCAAAACCTTGAAACTCATCTTCACTGGCACTTCCATCTGTATTAGAACTGTCACTGGGGAACAAAAGTGTCCCAGTTCGCCGAGGAGTGAGGAACTTCTTACCGCGAGGCATGGTGGACATTGTTTACAAAGATGGTGTTCCCACAATGCACCACTGGGTCCCAGATTTTTTTTCCTACTGCACACACCCACCACACAGACCCATTCTCTCACATCTAGGCCTACCAGCCTTTTCCCGTGAGATTTGACGGCGCTAGAATTTATGCATACTAGTACGTCAAAAAACCCTGCACGTAAGCCGTACTAGTACGGCCGAAATCCTGAAAGGGTTAAAGAATAAAAGTAGCTTGAAATTGAGCTCAAATTAGCAGGAATGTTTGATTTTTGCCGATGTTCAAGAGTAAACAAATCATGTCACATGTCTAATACACGTCAACTGATGGGTTTAATGTGCATTCACAAATGCGCTGATATTATTTATACAGTTATTACAATAATGCAGTAGTCTGCATAACAGTAATTCTTCTATTTTTTTGTGTGAAGAAAAATTCAAAATGAAAAGGAAACATAACATAAGAGGGGCCTGAAGACATGACTAATGAACAGAGAAAATGTTATTTTAATGCCAAGAACATTTGCATTGTTTATTCTGGACCCTACAGTGGAACCTCAAATTTCGAACGTATTGCTTATCGAACTCTTCGCAACTCGACCGCTTTTTTCGAACCAACTTTGTCCCTATTATCGAACTCGCCCCTTCTTTCAAACCTCCGGGTACCGGACCTGTCCGCCAGCCCGCTCTGTCCGTGTCCCCGCACAGGTGCTGTGAGCCAGTCTGGCTTTGTTGATGCTTGAGTGAACACTAACCTGCGGTCTCATTCAAACATTTTGCGATTGTGTTTAGTGCTTGTGGGACTGTGAAATAAGCTACCATGGGCCCAAAGAAACTTGCTAGTGGTACCCCTGTGGTAAAGAAAGTGAGAAACACCATAGATGTAAAGAAGGAAATAATATAGAAATATATTGTAAGTTGTTGCTGGTGTGGATCAAGGTGATAGTGTTTCAAAGACAATTATTTGTGAAAAGGCAAAGGAGTTGCATGCCGATTCAAAGATTAAGGAGATTTGCACCAAGTGGAATAATGTCCAAATGTTTGTGGAAAAGTACTACCCTGAGGAAACTGAAACAAGCCATCTTCGCAACAAGTTCAGTGACAGAGCCATGTCCCATTTTAGGGAAATCTTAAAGAGGTGCCAGAAACAGGACTATGGACAGTTAGTTTGTGAGACAGGGGTCCAGTGACTCTCAAGCTGGTCCTAGTGACATTAAAAGACAGAGAAGGGAAGTAACCCCAGAGAGGACTTTGATACTTAGTCCTTATGGACGGGGATTTCCCTTCCAAACACTAACCCCAACTCCCTCTCTCCTCCTCCCTATCTTCCAGATGCCATCACCAATCTTCAATAAAGGTAAGTAAAAATGTTATTTTATATGTTTATTTAAATTTATTAATAATTGTACACTATATTTGTTGTGTATATGTAAAACTATAATGTAATACTATCTATAAAATGTATTTTTTTTGTGTGTGAATATTTTTGGGTTTCTGGAATGGATTAATTGTATTTCCATTATTTCTTATGGGAAATATTGCTTCACCTTTCAAACTTTTCGACAACAGAACTAGCTCCTGGAACAGATTAGCTTTGAAATTTGAGGTTTCACTGTATTTTGAAATTGGGCTTTCTTGAATGTTGTGTGAAATTGGCCAAATTAGTAATTTCTGATCACTTTACTGGGAGTACTAGCAAAATAGCTATGAGTTTGGTTGACTGGAACAATGGAATTAGCCCAAAATAGGCCTCAAATTGGGAGAAATCGCCGAAGCATAAATATCACCAAGATCGCTAACTTTGTGAGAGCATAATGTTTCATTACCTTTAGAAAAACATTATCATTTCATAAGTTTGTTTTTTTAATTCTTCAACCCTTAGAGTAAGTTTGTGAGCAGGGGTTGCAATACTGAAAGGGTTAATAGATAGCAGCAGGGAAATCTTGTGTGTAAATATTATAGATAATAGTACTGTAGATGTGGATAGTATTGTAAAGTAGCTGTAGATATTGGCAGTGTAAATGGGTAATGCAGACATTAGTATTGTGGATGATAATAGTGTACATGTTAGTCATGAAGATGAATGTTGTATGTACATACATGTTTGTGGTGTAGCAGCTGACTTATTTTATCTTCTAATGATAGGCCATGTGACATGATTCCAGGTTTTCATGTTCCTTTGGAATTATGAGATCAGCTGTCTGCATTTTGTATCCTGTGCTCATTTTAAGTTCTTTGTTCCTTGTGTGTTTATGCACTCGAATATTATCACCATTAAACATTTTATTTTTCTCTGCCCACTGGAAAAACTTTTTTGATATTTGTAATGTTTCCATGTCTCTTACTGAGGTAACCTTCATACTTATACTGATACTGCCTCCAAATAATACAGCCTCCAAATAATACAAAGTTGTGGTTAGATTTCTAGGTAGGTATGTTGCCAGGATGAAAAACATTGTGTGAGGAATGTCTTGTGGTATATTGTATATATCTGCTAAGATTAGATTTTGTTTTATCTATTACCATTTTCTTTCTTTACTAATTGACTTCATTTGATATACAGTGGTACCCCGAGTTACGAACTTAATTTGTTCCAGAAGGCTTTTCGAGTGCCGATACCGAACGAATTTGTTCCCATAAGGAATAATGAAATTTAGATTAATCTGTTTCAGACCCCCAAATATACACTTACAAAGGCATTTACAAAAATACACTTACATAATTGTTCCAGTTTGGAGCTGCTCGTAACTCATGGTACCACTGTACTATAATAATAATATCTTTATTTACTACAAGTACATGTCACCTAGGCCTGCATACCTAATACATCAACATTGAAAGGGTTAATAGATAGCAGGGAAATCTTGCATAGCTTGATCGCTAGTGCACTTACCACCCATACTGAAGTCCGGAGTTCGAATCTCCTCCGGTATGGCTGGAAAACATTAGGGACATGTTTCCATAAGACACCTCTTGTCCCTGTTCACCCATCAGTGCAAAATAGGTACCCGAATGTTAGTTGACTGGTGTGGGTTGCATCCTGGAACAAAACTGACCTAATTTGCCCAAAATGCTCAGCATAACAAGCAGCTTTCTATACAGTGGACCCCCGCATACCGTCGGCATCACATAACGTACAATCCGCATACTGCTCGCTTTTATCGCAAAAATTTTGCCTCGCATACCACTCAAAAACCCGCTCACCGCTCTTCGTCCGAGACGCGTCCAATGTGCGCCCTTAGCCAGCCTCACATGTGCCGCCGGTGGCATTGTTTACCAGCCAGCCTCCGCGGTGACATCCAAGCATACAATTGGAACATTTCGTATTATTACAGTGTTTTTGGTGATTTTATCTGCAAAATAAGTGACCATGGGCCCCAAGAAAGCTTCTAGTGCCAACCCTACAGCAATAAGGGTGAGAATTACTATAGAGATGAAGAAAAAGATCTTTGATAAGTATGAAAGTGGAGTGCGTGTCTCCGAGCTGGCCAGGTTGTATAATAAACCCCAATCAACCATCGCTACTATTGGTGGTACAGCTGCTACTGCTGCTGTACCACCGTCAGCTGCTGCTGCTGCTGTAGTACCGTCTGCTGCTGCTGTAGCATCGTCTGCTGCTGCTGTAGCATCGTCTGCTGCTGCTGTAGCACTGTCAGCTGCTGCTGCTGCTGCTGTAGCACCGTTGTTGGTGTGGCTTATTGAGAATACCAAGAAACAATTAACCCCAGAGGATTTGCCACCCAGGATAACCCAAAAACGTCAGTGTCATCGAAGACTGTCTAACTTATTTCCATTGGGGTCCTTAATCTTGTCTCCCAGGATGCAACCCACACCAGTCGACTAACACCCAGGTGAACAGGGAAAAATGCCTGGAACTAGTGCTCATATTGGTGAATTTAAAGCCAGCAAAGGTTGGTTTGAGAGATTTAAGAATCGTAGTGGCATACACAGTGTGATAAGGCCTGTTCTGGAAGAAAATGCCAAACAGGACCTACAGTACTCAGGAGGAAAAGGCACTCCCAGGACACAGTGTCTCATCAGTCATTGCTGCATCTTCAATAAAGGTAAGTGTCATTTATTCTTCATTTAGTAGAGTAGTACATGCACAATATATATTGTGCATGTACTACTCTACTATTGTGCATGTATCCTTCTCTCTGTGTGTAGGAAAATGTATATTTCATGTGGTAAAAAATTTTTTTTCATACTTTTGGGTGTCTTGCACGGATTAATTTGATTTCCATTATTTCTTATGGGGAAAATTCATTCGCATACCGATCATTTCGCATAACAATGAGCCCTCTTGCACGGATTAAAGTCACTATGTGGGGGTCCACTGTATAGTAGTATGTCATTGATGTCAGCTAGGCCTGTATACCTTGTACATGTTTATTTTGTTTCATTAACACATCGGCCAATTCCCACCAAGGTAGGGTGGCCCAAAAAAGAAAAACTTTCATCATTCACTCCATCACTGTCTTGCTAGAGGGGTGCTTTACACTACTGTTTATATAACTGCAACATTAACACCCCTCCTTCAGAGTGCTGACACTGTACTTCCCATCTCCAGGACTCGAGTCCGGCCTGCCGGTTTCCCTGAATCCCTTCATAAATGTTACTTTGCTCACACTCCAGCAGCACGTCAAGTATTAAAAACCATTTGTCTCCATTCACTCCTATCAAATACGCTCACGCATGCTTGCTGGAAATCCAAGCCCCTCGCACACAAAACCTCCTTTACCCCCTCCCTCCAACCTTTCCTAGGCCGACCCCTACCTCTGTTTCATTCCATTCTCTCTACATGTTGGAACCACTTCAACAACCCTTCCTCAGCCCTCAGTTTTGGCAATCCCGCACCTCGTCCTAACTTCCAAACTACAGCCAATAAACTTACACTTAACACTGGCAAAACCTACTATATTATGTTTGGTAGCAGAGCAGGTGCTGTGCAACTTAACATTAAGATCGACAACACACTAATTGCCAGACATAATGAGGGCAAATTCCTTGGCCTATACCTCGACAACAACCTAAATTTCAGCACCCATATCCAACACATAACAAAAAAAGTATCCAAAATGGTGGGGATCCTCTCTAAAATACGATACTACGTACCGCAAACTGCCCTTCTCACACTATACCATTCACTTATAGTATATCCATACCTCACCTATGCTATCTGTGCTTGGGGTTCAACTGCAGCAACACACCTAAAGCCAATAATAACCCAACAAAAAGCCGCAGTAAGAATAATCACTAAATCCCATCCCTGGCAACACACCCCCCCACTCTTCATAGATCTAAACTTACTCCCTGTTCAGAACATCCACACTTACTACTGTGCAGTCTATATCTACAGGACCTTAAATTCCAATATTAACCTTGACCTAAAACGCTTTCTTGATAGTTGTGACAGGATCCACAGGCATAACACCACACACAAACATCTCTATGACATTCCCCGTGTTCGACTAAACCTTTACAAAAATTCAATGTATTTCAAAGGACCTAAAATCTGGAACACCCTACCTGAAAACTCTAGAACTGCAGACACATTCATTACTTTCAAAACTACAGTTAGAAAACATCTTATCTCCCTGATCCACCCCAAAAACTAAATACATGATAACCACCTGGTGGTTCACTATTACACTCACTCACCCACTGACTATAAACCCAGAAATACTAATCTTAATCTTAAAATAATAAATCATAACTATGATACTCCAATATAGACACCTTGTATTGTGCCAAAACAAAAGCATTCACATTGCTAAACTCACAAATTATGATGTAGTCACTTAGCCTTAATACCATAATCTGTAAGGATTTAATGTTAAGAATTAATCTAAGTCTGCTCGAAATGCCTAGCCATGCTAGGTGTCCTAGTGGCCCCCTCTGTAATTAGTATTTTATAACATGTAAACCACACAATACCCAAAACCTGTAAACCCCACATTGTAACCCTTATAGAGAATAAACTTGAATTGAATTGAATTATATTCACACCACACATTGTCCTCAGACATGACATTTCCACTGCCTCCAGCCTTCTCCTCACTGTAACATTCATCACCCATGCTTCACATCCATATAAGAGCGTTGGTAAAACTATACTCTCATACATTCCCCTTTTTGCTTCCAAGGGCAAAGTTCTTTGTCACCACAGACTCCTAAGTGCACTGCTTACCCTTTTCCCCTCATCAATTCTATGATTCACCTTATTTTTCATAGACCCATCTGCTGACACATCCACTCCCAAATATCTGAATACATTCACCTCCTCCATACCCTCTCCCTCTAATCTGATATCCAATCTTTCGTCACTTAATCTTTTTATCCTCGTAACCTTACTCTTTCCTATATTCACTCTTAATTCTCTTCTTTTACATACCCTACCAAATTCATCCACCAACCTCTGCAATTTCTCTTCAGAATCTCCCAAAAGCACAGTGTCATCAGCAAAAAGCAACTGTCACAACTCCCACTTTGTATTTGATTCTTTATCTTTTAACTCCACACCTCTTGCCAAGACCCTCACATTCACTTTTCTTACAACTCCATCTATAAATATATTGAACAACCACAGTGACATCACACATCCTTGTCTAAGGCCCACTTTTACTGGGAAATAATCTCCCTCTTTCCTACATACTCTAACCTGAGCCTCACTACCCTTGTAAAAACTCTTCACTGCTTTCACTAACCTACCTCCTATATCATACACCTGCAACATCTGCCACATTGTACATGTACTTGTAGTAAATAAAGATATTATTATTATTAATGACATACTACTATATAGAAAGCCCCTTGTTATGTAGAAAATTTTGGGCAAATTAAGTCAGTTTTGCTCCAGGATGCAACCCACACCAGTCAACTAACACCCAGGTACCCATTTTACTGATGGGTGAACATAGATAACTGGTTTAAGGGTCAATTCCCAGCGAAGGGGTAGCCCTTCACCAGGAATCGAACCCAGACCCTCACCGTGTGATGCGAGAGCTTTTGCCACCGGGCCACGGGGCACCACTCCACTGTCACATTTATTAAATTATGTCTGAAAAATTGGTGCACTGATGTATATAAAGCTCTTATATACACAGAATTTTTTCAAAATTGAAAAAGTTCATTTGGAATTCAACAGCATGTACCATGAAGGCCTTTTCACATACTAATAAATTTTAGATGCACTTTTTCAATTGTATTTACAAAAAAGATAGCCGACTTGTATCTTCTGCATACTGTACTGATTTTCCTCTAATAGCTAAAAGACACTTGACAATGGTCTACTAGCTGTGAAAAGCAAGATCTTTCTGCTTCTTCTGGGTTAAGGAGTTTGTGACTTTCCATAAAATTGGTAATTGCCCTCCCCTCTCCCCTTTTTTTTTAGCAAACATTTTTAATGATGCATAATGTTAGTGATACTGCTCTGTATGTTCTTGCCATTGCTCTACTGTTTCTTTTGTGAGGTTGAACTAAATCCACCATAGTTTCTCCAGTGGTTTTTTGCATTATTTAAATGTGACATGCCAAAAATTAGGGACAACAGTCACTGATATTCTATAATTTTATTTTAAGAAGTTAGTCCAATCCATGTCAGTATCAGGCAGTTTTGCATTATTCAGAGTTTGTTTTGCAGAACACCTAGGAATATAAATCCCCAGCAAATTTGTAGTGGCAAGTTCATAATTGTCTGAATCTTTAACTTTCATGATTGGACTACTAAATTTGGATTACTGCTGTTCTTCAGGATTTGTAGTCTTTGTGATTTCTGTGCACATACCTCTTCTACATAGGAGGACAGTTTTGTTAGCAGTTCGTGATTTGCTTTAGATTTTTCATACTAGGAAATTATTTTTGTTTGTTTCGTGTCTTGGATGGCAGTCATTAAATATTTTGCCTGATATGAGTAATTTAGTATTTCCTCTGTTTCATTTATTTCCCTTTGAAAGGTTTCCTCAGCGCTGTATGGCCCTTGTGGTTTAGCGCTTTTTTGATTATAATAATGAAAGATTTTCTAATTTTCTTGGGTCATTTAAGGTCTAGTAGTTCAATTGATTTTATTTTTTCATAATGTCTTGTGTTTGATCTTTTTTATTTTTTTCTCAGTGGAATAAGCTTTATACAGTGTATGCTTCTGTATTCATCTTTTCTAAGCATTTCTCTGTGGCTAGTGTGCTTAGGACAGTTTCCTGGTTGCTTATATGCTTCCTATCATTGATTATTATTATTATTATAATCAAGGGGGAAATGCTAAACCCATAGTATTATACATTCCTATTATTGAAATGAAACCTAGTGCACATACCTTCATGTTGGACATTGCTTTGGCTTGTAATATGACAGTTTATGTTTGTTTGCAGTTAATTAAGGTTCCTTAAGAAACTTTTCAGGATAACAAGCTTCCTTCCATAGACTCAGTGTGGTGCTTCTGATGAAATACTAGATAGAGTACATTCTAGTATGTAAATAAGAAACAGTATGCAGTTTATTGCATTTTATTGAGAATGTTTCATCCACACAACCTACTTCTGAAATTAATTAAGCTTTTTTAATTTTATATTAAATGTCAAATTGTTAAAATATAACTAACTGACCATGTTAGAGAGAGATTAAAATTCACCCCCTCCCACCCCCCCCCCAAAAAAAATCTGAATTTAACTGCTATAATAATGTTAAAAATTGTCCTTGTACAACCAGTGTGTTTTAATTTTTTTTTTTAGTTTAAACAATGTATCTTGCATAATAGTTCACAGAATAAATGCTAAATTAATTAACTGAAGTTACTGAATGTTTATGCTGATTTATTACGTTAGCTTACTGTAACTATGTTGTAATCTTTAATCTTCACTCTTGTTTCATCTTTGACTTTCTCATGCATTCACTTTATTGATCTCACAACAGAAGAACGACCCCAGGCAGTTCGTGATGCTTCGAGACGTAAGATATACCATAGCTGCTTGATAACATCTCTCTTGGCTCTTTCCCCTTCTCTTAAGTCTTGCGTTATTTTCCTTCCACTTTTGTAGTCTCCTCATACACATTAAAAGCCTCTCCTTTATGCTTCTGCCCTTTCCCCTTCTCGCTTCCTTTGTGAGGATTTATAACTGTAGCGTGTAATTTTATAATTAGTGTTCATAACAGTGTACTATAACTATTATTTCCATAACCGTTTACACTGTCTCCAAACCAGCTTGTAACAACAGTATAGTTTCCATAACAGATTATAACTGTATCAAAAACAGCCAGTAATTGTAATGTCTATAACAGCCTTTACCTGTAGTGCCTGTTTTTTCGTGACATGAGAGAGGTTAACACATCACTAGCACATGTCTGATCAGCAGTATAGCAGACCATAACCTTGTGATGTCATGTGCTAACACACTATAGGCACAGTAATACTATATGTTTAGAAATATTCATTCAGTGTTCCATGTTAATAGGTTATGATCTACAATGTCTCTGTTGGACCTTGGTATATACTATTGAATGTATTTTTTTTTATTTCACTGCAGGCACTGTATACATTGTTTAGTTTTGTCATAAGAAGAATAGTCATATGAGGATTCATCTTACCATTGTGACTGCAAATGCCTGTCTGCTTTATCTGTTACTGTCACCTTTATCACTACATTATGTATACCACCATATGGCAACAACTCTTCTCATGAATCTGTTATTAACAAATGAAATGCTGTGCATGTACTTGTTAGCATATATGCAGAAGTGCATTATATTGCCAGGATGTATTGTATAGAGAAACAAATGAGGCTGCCAGCAAGTATGAATGTTGAAGTACATGAGGTTGCCCATGTGTTTGTGGAAGTACATGAAGTTGCTAGTATGTATGTAGGAAGTACATGAAGTTGCTAGTACGTATGTAGGAAGTACATGAAGTTGTTAGTACGTATGTAGGAAGTACATGAAGTTGCTAGTACATATGTAGGAAGTACATGAAGTTGTTAGTACGTATGTAGGAAGTACATGAAGTTGCTAGTACATATGTAGGAAGTACATGAAGTTGCTAGTACGTATGTAGGAAGTACATGAAGTTGTTAGTACGTATGTAGGAAGTACATGAAGTTGCTAGTACATATATAGGAAGTACATGAAGTTGCTAGTACGTATGTAGGAAGTACATGAAGTTGCTAGTACGTATGTAGGAAGTACATGAAGTTGCTAGTACATATGTAGGAAGTACATGAAGTTGCCAGTACGTATGTAGGAAGTACATGAAGTTGCTAGTACGTATGTAGAAATATGACAGGTCTGTTATGTACTGTATTTCATGAAATGTAGGTCATTCAATTCAACAAGTGATGAATTATTATTATAATCAAGAGGGAAGCACTAAACCCGTAGGATTATACAGTGCCTGTGGGGGTGGATGGAAGGTATTCAGACTTAATTTGGGGAACTGGAGCACAGATCCAGTTCCCTAGATCAAGAGCCCCTCACCAGCATCAAGGAACCTTCCTTGAGAGGAACAAGTGATGAAAATTCCATACCCCTGTCTGCTAATTATTACTTGGTCTCTGACCAGTCAAACTGTTGGTGATTGTAGTAGCATGGCTAGTTTTATTTCATATTTTACAAGATTTCTAATGTTAGTATTTCTATTTTCAAATCAAATTATTAATAAAAAATTGCAGATTTTTATTATTGCCAATATGAACATTTTTCTAGTTATAGATTTCTTTGATACTGGGAAGTGTTTGGGTCAGGATTACACTTCTAAAAAAATTTTGTCTTTATTTACTATTTATATTTGAAACATCTAGTCCTTTCATACTTCACTAATAAAAGGCATGTTAACCCTTTGAGGGTCAGTCACATGTACGGCATTGCAGCCAGGGTCGGTCATGTACTTTTTTTTTTTTTAACAAGTTGGCTGTCTCTCGAGGCAGTGACCCAAAAAGAAAGAAAAAAATCCCAAAAAAGAAAATACTTTCATTATCATTCAACACTTTCACCTCACTCGTACATAATCACTGTTTTTGCAGAGGTGCCCAGAACACAACAGTTTAGAAGCATATACATATATACACAATACAGTGGACCCTCAGCTAATGATATTAATTCGTTCCTGAAAGCTCACTGTTAGCTGAGATTATCGTTAGCTGAATTAATTTTCCCCATAAGAAATAATGGAAATCAAATTAATCCATGCAAGACACCACAAAGTATGAAAAAACAAATTTTTTACCACATGAAATATTAATTTTAATACACACAAACTGACACTTACCTTTATTGAAGATCTGGTGATGATTGATGGGATGGGAGGGAGGGGAGAGTATGGAAGTTATTAATGTTTAGAAGGGGAATCCCCTTCCATTAGGACTTTAGGTAGCACATCCTTTTCTGAGGTTACTTCCCTTCTTCTTTTAATGCCACTAGGACCAGCTGACCATGGTGCAGCAACAGCTGACCGTGGTGCAGCAACAACTGACTGTGGTGCAGCAACAGCTGACTTTGGTGCAGCAGCAGCTGACCGTGGTGCAGCAACAGATGATGGTGGTGTAGCAGCAACTGACTGTGGTGCAGCAGCAGCTGACTGTGGTGCAGCAGCAGCTGACTGTGGTGCAGCAGCAGCTGACTGTGGTGAAACAGCAGCTCACTGTGGTTCAGCAACAGCTGACTGGTGCAGCAACAGCTGACCATGGTGCAGCAACAGCTGACTTTGGTGCCGCAGCTGCTGACCGTGGTGCAGCAACAGATGATGGTGGTGTAGCAGCAGCTGACTGTGGTGCAGCAGCTCACCGTGGTGCAGCAACAGATGACAGTGGTGTAGCAGCAGCTGACCGTGGTGCAGCAACAGCTGATGGTGGTGTAGCAGCAGCTGACTGTGGTGCAGCAGCAGCTGACCATGGTGCAACAGCAGCTGACCGTGGTGCAACAGCAGCTGACCGTGGTTCAGCAACAGCTGACTGGTGCAGCAACAGCTGACTGTGGTGCAGCAACAGCTGACCGTGGTACGATAGTACATATTTCTCACCCTTTTTACCACAGGGTTGGCACTAGAAGCTTTCTTTGGGCCCATGGTGGCTTATTTAGCAGTTACAAGCACTATAAACAATGGAATAATACAAAATGTATCGAATGTATGCATGCAACCGGCCACCCTGGCTTGTAAACAATGACGGCAGGGCTGGATGGACAGGTTCGGGAAGAGTCATGTTGGTCAGAAACAGCTGATGGTGGTGCAGCAGCAGCTGACCGTGGTGCAGCAGAAGCTCACCGTGGTTCAGCAACAGCTGACTGGTGCAGCAACAGCTGACGGTGGTGCAGCAGCAGCTGACCATGGTTCAGCAACAGCTGACTGGTGCAGCAACAGCTGACTGTGGTGCAGCAACAGCTGATGATGGTGCAGCAGCAGCTGACCGTGGTACGATAGTACATATTTCCCACCCTTTTTACATATGATCGCTTGAGAGATGGTATCTCCTATCTGTTTTTCGTTTATCCACTTCATTTCCATAGTAATTTTCACCTTTTCTACCGCACGGTTGGCACTAGAAGCTTTCTTGGGGCCCATGGTGACTTATTTTGCAGGTATAATCACTAAAAACGCTGTGATATTAAATGTTCCGATTGTATGCGTGGATGCGACTGCACTGGCTGGCTTGTAAACGCTGGCACCCACGGGACAACTGAGGTGTGCTCAGGCCACACGTGGACGCGTCTCGAACGAATCGCGTTGGGCGAGTTTTTTAGCGTTAGCTGAGGCAAAAATTTTGCATTAAAATGTATCGTTAGCTGGATTTAATGTTAGCTGATGCCATCGTTAGCTGAGGGTCCACTGTATATCCCTCCAAACTGCCAATATCCCAAACCCCTCCTTTAACCCCTTGACTGTCGAAACCCCAAATCCTGAGGTGTCTCCTGGTGTCAAAAAAATTTCGAAAAAAAAAAAAGTCTCGTGAAATGATAGAGAATCTTTTCCTGATGGTAATGACACCAAAAGAACGAAATTTGATGGAAAACTTACGGAATTACGCTCTCGCGAAGTTAGCAACCTCGGCGATATTTACGAATTGACGACTTCGCCCACTTTGAGCCCTATTTTCGGCTAATTCCATTGTTTCAGTCAACCAAACTCATAGCTATATCTTTAGAACTCCATTTGTTCTATCGATTGAGTACATTTTTATTGATAGGGTTTTGAAAAAAGTGAATGCTAGGGCATTTTCATTCATTTTCATAGAGTAATACAGTGGGAGTTGTCATGGTTGGTTCTGGGTGATGACTTTGCTTTTCAGAAATTCTGAAGAGAGGTTGCAAAGGTTGATGGGTAAATCTGAGAGTGTATGTAAATGAAGGAAATTAAAAGTGAACATAAGAAGGAACATGGTGATGAGAGTAATAAAATATTTAGGTAATGAAAGATGGGATATTAGGTTGGAAGGAATGAGTATGGAGGAAGTGAATGTGTTCAGATATTTGGGAGTATACTTGACAGTAGACAGGTCTATGAAAGACAAGGTGAACCATAGAATTGATGAGGGGAAAAATGGTGGATGGTGTACTGAGGAATCTGTGAAGACAATGTTATCCATGGAAGCAAAAGGGAAATGCATCAGAGTATAGTGGTACTAGCACTCTTATGTAGATGTGCAGTGTAGGTTTTAAATGTTGCAGTGAGGAGGAGGCTGGAGGTAGTGAGATGTCATGCCTGAGGGCAATCTGTGGTGTATCACACAAAGAATTAGTAGTATGGAGATTAGAAGGAGATGAAGGGTTACTAAAAATGTTATCCAGAGGTCTGAGGATGGGTTATTGAGATCATTTGGACATTAGGAGAGGACAGAGCAAAACAGGATGACTTCGAGGGTACATAAATCTGAGTTGGAAGGAAGGCAGGGGTATGGTTTGTCCTAAGAGGGTGGAGGTAGGGGGTAAAGGTGGTTTTGTATGCAAGAGGCTTGGATATCCAACAGAAGTGTGTGAGCTTGTTAGATAGTGAATGGAGACAAGTGGTTTTTATGGCCTGAATTGTGTTGGGCATGAGCAAGGTAACATTTATGAATGAATTTAAGGAAATTGATAAGCTAGACTCGAGTCCTGGAGGTGGAAAGTACAGTGCATGCACTCTGAAGGATGGGTGGGGTTACTGCAGTTTGGAGGGGCATCTGCGCTGCAATGCCAGTGTGCTTCTGACAAGACGGTGATAGAGTGTTTTTTTGTTTTTGGGGGGAGGGCTCACTTTCTTGGTGGGAGACAACCAGTGTGTTAAAAAAAAAAAAAGGCTTGCAACCAGTAGAGAGTAAAACCAGCAACAGCCAACATATGCAGGGCTAGGAGATGAGACGAGACCCCTACAACCATAAATAGGCGAGTACAGTATGAAGGAAGCCCACTGTATCCCAATCTTTTAATACTGTAGCTGCACCTAGACACCAGGTCCTGGCCACACAAGCATAACATTGCCTGCTGCACCATAGGGAGACTGGCGTCTGGCATACAAGACTGATGAAAATGGACTGGTGGAGGGTCATGCCTATACGGTCTCTGGCGTGGCCAGTGTTATACACGAGAAGCTGGGTATCGTGAGGCTTGTCCGTGTGAGGAACCCTTGGGCCAGTGGCGCCGAGTGGAATGGTGACTGGTGTGACAGGTGAGTGGGCTGACATGTGAGTAGGTTAGCCTGACTACACCCCTTTTGCCTACCCTTCCTCCTCAATAACCCCTGCCTCCCCACACCCCACTTACCCACTCTCCCCCTCTATAACCCCTCTCCCTCCATTAACTCTTTCCTCTTCTTATCCCACTAATGCCTCCCTCCCACCCTCAATACCTCCTTCCCCCTCACAGCCCACTCCACTAACTACCTCTTCTTTACACTCCACTAACTCCTTCCCCACATCTTACTAGAACTTTCCTGTCTCCCATTAACTACTTCCCATAACCCACTAACACTTTCCATGCCTCGGTAATGCTGTTCCACACCAACTAACCTCTCTCTGCACCCCCACTAACCTCCTCCTTTCCTCTCCATACCCCATTAACCACTTCTTCCCTCTTCACACCCCACTAGCACACCTCTTTAACTTTTCCCTCCCCCACAAGCACCAAAAATTTCTCATTATACCCTCCCCCTACAGTGATGACAAGTGGGATGGGGTGTCAGTGTCACAACTGAGTAAATTGGGACGGACCCAGCAGGAGGACGGAGAGTTCTGGATGAGCTACCAAGACTGGTGTAATCAGTTTGAGGAAGTCTCTGTTTGTACCATTGGTCCTGACTTCGATCACAATGGTACAGTGGACCGCATTGGTCAGGTGAGTTTGAGGGAGCCAGGTGAGTGAAGGGAACTAGGCAAGGGACAGTGTTGTAGTGGTGGAGTGACACTGGGGAGAGAGTTGTGATGAGGAAACCAATTCAGGGAGCATATGTGATGAGGAATGGTGTGGTGTGCAATGTAGAAAGGAGAGTATGGTGAGGAGGCAGGTGAGGGAGAGAGAAGGTGTAGTGAGAAGGGCAGGTGAGTTTATTATAATTATTATTATTATTTAGGGGAGGGACTAAACCTGTAGTAGTCATATATTGCCTGGAGAAATAGGAGGCAGTCAACTTCAGTCCAAGGAGAGGGAGAAATCTAATTCCTTGATTCAAGAATCCCTCACCAATATCAAGAAACCTCTTGAGTAGTGGAGAAAGTTTTAATGGAGTAAAGTAGGCAAGACAGAGGGTTGTGGTGGAGGGAGCCATGCAAAGCCACTCAACTAGCACTAACTACCCAACAGGTTCAGGCCATCAAGGGTGAGTGGGTGGTTGGTGTGAGCGCTGGAGGCAGCAGGAATGACTTTGACAAATTTGCAACCAACCCACAGTACCTGCTGACCATTACTGACCCAGGTGAATCACTAGCCCATGTTAACTCTGCTTACAGCACCACTGCTTTTCATCAAGTTTATTCTAAACTTTCTTCCCTCTTTCTCATTCTATTAAGTTGTTAAGCTTGTTTTTTAGACATGACACACTGCTAGTGTGTGAACAAGGTAACATTTACGAAGGGATTCAGGAAACCCAGTTAGCCAGACTTGAGTCCTGGAGGTGGGAAGTACAGTGCCTGCATGCTGAAGGAAGGGTGGGGATATTGCAGTTTGGAGGGGCATTTGATATGTACTGTTGGTGTGCTTCTGGCAAGATAGTGATGGAGTGAGCAATGGTGAAAGTGTTCTGTTTCAGGTCAACCTACCTCAATGGGAGATGGCAAGTATTTAAAAAAAAAAAAAAAAAAAAAAGACAATCCTGGATTTAACAACTTAGTCTTGTTAAATCCGAAAACTGTTCATTACTGCTAAAATCATGGAAACTGTTCTAGGAATTCAGCTGTAACTGAAAACTGGCTTTGACACCCCATTTCCCATTAGTCAGTTAAATCGAGGGGTCACTGTATTTTGCATTATTTTTTCAGACGGCACTGCAAGAGTAATGCTCTGGCAGTACATAGGCAGGGTGTCAATTTCTTTTTCAGTGTCTAAAATTTGTATTAATATCCATTATTCAGTTAGGACAGTTAACAAAAACACTTGAGTCTTCTGTTATTGATTGAACTGCTATACATAAGTAATGCTATTATTTCAGATTTTTTATTATTTAGTTGTCCTCAGTATATATACCTCCAAGTAGCAGCTAAATTTTGCATACAATAAAATGTATATAGGTTTCCAATTTTTTAAATTACTTTTTTTGTTCCTTTTGAAGTTTCTTCATCTGATACATTTTTCTTCCAACTACAATTTCACACTGCCACAATCAGTACCTCCATTATTGAAGTTAAAGAAGAAAAAAAGCACAATACCATTACTTGAACAAAACACAAATTACCTGCACATAGGAGAAAGGAGCTTATAATGATGTTTCGGTCCGACTTGGACCAATATGTCATCGTAAGCTCCTCTCTCTCCTGTGTGGGTTATTTGTCTATTATTGAAGTTAAATTTACTAAAATTCCTGCACTTTTTGTTGTTTCCTTGGGTTGCAGCAGGATAATATAATAATAATTATTTACTACAAATACATGTACAAGGTATACAGGCCTAGCTGACATCAATGACATACTACTATATAGAAAGCCCCTTGTTAAGCAGAGCATTTCAGGCAAATTAGGTCAGTTTTGTCCCAGGATGCAACTCACACGAGTCGACTAACACCAAGGTATCCAGTTTACTGATGGGTGAACGTCTATAGACAACCAGTGCAAGGAAACGCATCCGATGTTTCCACTCCTTCACTAAAGATAAGCACTGTATGCCCCTGGTAGATTTAGCACTTAGTTTTGATAATAATAATGTTAAAAATAAAAAAAATAATGGACCAAAAAAATTTTTGTGTGAGGAATGGACTTAAATCCTTAAACTGCCCAAATGTAGATCTATGTTCATGTGCATAGTGCTCTGACCTTATTTTTTTTACATTTAAGAGCATGTAAAAAAAAAAGTAGATCTACATTTGGAGCACATAGATCTACATTTGGACAGTTTAAGGGTTAAATGATGCAGTGAGGAGGCTAGGTCAGTGGAGATGTCTCCTTTGAGAACATTTTAAAAAATCTGAAGGAAATGAGAGTGGATTGGGAATTACTGTACTATTGAAAAGGCATAGACTAGGAGCAAAGTGACACATTATAAAATATATAGGAGTTGCAGGGATGTTAGGGAGCACTTTTTCTGTTTCAGGGTAGTAAAAAATTAAATGAACCAGATATGGGAATGGCAGAAGCAAACTCGAAACACAGTTTGAAATAATGATGGGGCTTAAATAACCAAAAACCAGTAATTCCTGTCATAGAAGCTTAAAAAGTAATATCAGGTATAAAACTTGACCTCTGCAAATACAAACTGGTAAGGAAAGTGCAGTGGTATCCCTGATTCTTCCACAGACACAGAGGAGAGTGGGGAGGGAAGGTGCAGCATACTGGTGGGTCTGATGCAAGAGCACAGACGCTCACATAGGCACACCTCTGTTAAGATGCTCCAGATTGGCTTTGTCATCTACAAGGTAAGTAAAAAGCCTTAATAATAGGGAACTGAGAAATGATGAATTCTATAGGATGAGTTAGCAGTAAATTGATGAGACATGAATGTATGGTGGTTTCTACACTGTTAAGTGAATGGTAGATAATGGGTTTGAAATAGGCTCAGCATACAGTTCCTGGGAAATAACTAATGGATACTGAGAGTGGGCAAATAGTGGGCACTGATGAACTCTTGCAATTTCAGAAATGATTACAAGTGTAGCTAACAACCCTGATCAGTAAATCTTGGTGTTATTGGCAGACTCAGCATCCAAAGTGCCGTCTGTCACCTGCCCACTTCTGCCACAGCTATGAGGAAGGCACCTCTGGTACCTACATAAACTTTCGAGAAGTGCTGGCCCGCATGGAACTTGAACCTGGCCACTATGTCATTATTCCTGCCACCTTTCTCCCAGACTGTCCAGGACACTTCATGGTCAGGGTATATTCCCCAAAGGCATTCCAACTTAAGAAGATTACCTAATGTCTCACTTGGCTTCCATTAGTGGAGGTCATACATGTAAAAATTGAGCATGAAATTTAAAGGCCTTTGACTTAAAAAATACTTAGAATAAAACTGTGAAAGTGTTGGAAATCATTAAATGGTAACTTACAATTAACTTGAAGCCTTTGGTATTAATATTGCTTATTATTTTTGTGGAGAATTTAGACAAATATTACTTGTACAAATTTACAGAAGCCTTAGACCTCATTAATACCATATGACTCATGTGTGTTTGAATATAATAATTATAAACTGTGTATGTCATGGACCTGAATAAAAGCTACACAAAATGTACTGAGGCATAAACTTTATCAATTCCTAAGATAAACTTGTGGAGGCTATGAACCACACAAATAGTTTTAACCCCTTACCTGGTGAGGGGCTCTTAATCTGGGGAATTGGATCTGTGCTCCAGTTCCCTGAATTAAGCCTGAATACCTTCCACATCTCCCCCACAGGTGCTACATCCTACATCAAGGGGGAGTGCTAAATCCTACGGATTTAGCGCTCCCCCTTGATTATAATAATAATAAAAATGTTCTTACCGCTAGCACTCCAAATGTAGAAGTTTTATTTTTCCTGCCTTTAAATTGAGCGTGATCGACCTAAGAGGCCTTGACATGAGAGAATGGGTCTATGCACTCTGCATAGTATGAAAAAATTGGAGACCCTGTGGTACCGCATGGTAGCACCAGTTAGTTTCGGCATCAACTTGGGTCATCATCATGGCAAACCCCCTAGATTCACTCATGCCTTGTCATATTACCACTCTCTTATTCAAGGAAAGTGATATAGAACCCAAGTTTAGTGGATCCGAGACAGCTGTGGAATTAATGCAAATATGGATGAAAATCTAAATGACCCTCAGCTCATCACCTCTGGGGGTGGCTAGTGTGGCCACACCACACCCTCAGCCAAGCACCTCTAGGGTGGCCAGTGTGGCCACACCAGACCCTCAGCCCAGCACCTCTGGTATTATTAAAGAGGCAACCATGCAAGCAGAAATTATAATTTTCTCTATTTTGGTGATGATAGTGAAAGTGCTATAAGTGATGATGAGATATATTTTATGCCCTTAGAGGACTCTTCAAGTGACAGCAATATACATTATTCCCCAGTGAAGCACACCTATATGTGCCAGTGCCTATATTCAGTCAGTGTGCCATATGTAATCCCTGAGGGTCATGGGAGGTCATGATCGAAAACCCCGGCCACTAACAGTGATATTGATCATGAAGGGGAATGTGCAGGATGGAGGAGGAGGTGGTGGGTGGCATGATGACTGGGCAACATGGCAAAGTAGGTGGGCAGAGGACTGCCTGGCACCCCTGTCAACCATGTGCTGCCTCTACTCCTGTCCCTCCTCCTGCTCCCCCACACCCGATGCCACAGGTTCACCCTGCACTATCAGACCATGAATGGAACTGGACAGAAAGTACAACATTCATGCCACATCCTTTCAATTTTGATGCCAGTGGAAGTGGCAGCCTCCAAGAATGTCCCATCACGAGAGTTCTGACAAGCCCAAAATGAACCTGATCATCAACCAGATGAACAACTATTACCATTATATAATTAGAATCATCATAGCCACACAGGTGGAAAGATACGATTGTGGCCGAAATGTATTTATTCCTTGGCACTGTCATGCTTATGCCTTATATGTGTAAGTACAATATAGCACAGTACTGGTCCATGGACTACTTCCTCAGTACTCCAGTCTTCTGTGACCTTCCCTGCAACAGATTCATGCTGTTGCTATGAATGTTGCACTTCTCAGACAGGAATAGGCCCAATAGAAATGACCTACTATACAAAATCCATGAAGTGTTCATGTATCTGAAGCAAAAATTCAGTGCCTACATTTATCTATTCAAGAATGTTGTTGCCTACAAGTCCTTGATTCTGTTCAAGGGATGACTGTCATTCCAACAATATATACCAAGCAAACATAATCACTTTGGTATAAAACTTTTTGCTGTGTGACTGTGAGACTACATAGTGTTGGATGTAATTGTCTACGTGGAGAAATACACTCGATGATGCCAGGCGTATGTTGGGCATTTCCGGTGATGTTGTTCGCAAGATGATGGGGCCATACCTTGGCAAGGGTCATACAGACGAATGCATCTGGTTGATACACATTCATTCCCATGTCTGTGAATCTTAAACCATAAAAGTAGAATAAGTAAAGAGCAACACTCTCATTCTCATGTAACACACCATTTTTAAAAGGAATACAAAAGGAATAATTTTCTACAGTTACCCCCAGTAATACTATTCTTTCTTTCTTTCAACACACCGGCCGTATCCCACCGAGGCGGGGTGGCCCAAAAGGAAAAACGAAAGTTTCTCCTTTCAAATTTAGTAATACAGTGGACCCCCGCATACCGTTGACCTTACATAACGTTAAATCCGCATACCGATACATTTTATCGCTAAGATTTTGCCTCGCATACCGTTAAAAAACCTGCTCAACGCTGTTCGTCCGAGACGCGTCTAATGTGCGGCCTTAGCCAGCCTCACATGTTCCGCCAGTGGCATTGTTTACCAGCCAGCCTCCGTGGTAACATCCAAGCATACAATCGAAACATTTCGTATTATTACAGTGTTTTTGGTGATTTTATCTGCAAAATAAGTGACCATGGGCCCCAAGAAAGCTTCTAGTGCCAACCCTACAGGAATAAGGGTGAGAATTACTATAGAGATGAAGAAAGAGATCATTGATAAGTATGAAAGTGGAGTGCGTGTCTCCGAGCTGGCCAGGTTGTCAGCCAGTCAACCATCGCTACTATTGTGGGCAACGAAAAGGCAATCAAGGAAGCTGTTCTTGCCAAAGGTTCAACTGTGTTTTCGAAACAGAGATCGCAAGTGATGGAAGATGTTGAGAGACTCTTATTGGTGTGGATAAATGAAAAACAGATAGCAGGAGATAGCATCTCTCAAGTGATCATAAGTGAAAAGGCTAGGAAGTTGCATCAGGATTTAATTAAAAAAATGCCTGCAACTAGTGATGATGTGAGTGAATTTAAGGCCAGCAAAGGTTGGTTTGAGAGATTTAAGAAGCGTAGTGGCATACATAGTGTGATAAGGCATGGTGAGGCTGCCAGTTCGGACCACAAAGCAGCTGAAAAATATGTGCAGGAATTCAAGGAGTACATAGAAAGTGAAGGACTGAAACCTGAACAAGTGTTTAATTGTGATGAAACAGGCCTGTTTTGGAAGAAAATGCCAAGCAGGACCTACATTACTCAGGAGGAAAAGGCACTCCCAGGACATAAGCCTATGAAAGACAGGCTTACTCTGTTGATGTGTTCCAATGCTACTGGTGATTAGTGTATCACTCAGAAACTCCCAGAGCGTTCAGACAAAAGAATATCCTCAAGGCTAATTTGTGTGTGCTGTGGAGGGCAAACAGTAAGGCATGGGTCACTAGGGACTTTTTCTATGACTGGTTACACCATGCATTTGCCCCCAATGTGAAAGATTACCTAACTGAAAAGAAATTAGACCTTAAGTGCCTCTTGGTGTTAGACAATGCCCCTGGTCATCCTACAGACGTGGCAGAGCGACTTTATGGGGACATGAGGTTCATTAAGGTGAAGTTTTTGCCTCCCAATACCACTCCTCTCCTGCAGCCCATGGACCAGCAGGTTATTGCAAACTTCAAAAAACTGTACGCAAAAGCTCTGTTTGAAAGGTGCTTTGTAGTGACCTCAGAAACTCAACTGACTCTAAGAGAGTTTTGGAGAGATCACTTTAATATCCTCAATTGTGTAAACCTTATAGGTAAGGCTTGGGAGGGAGTGACTAAGAGGACCTTGAACTCTGCTTGGAAGAAACTGTGGCCAGAATGTGTAGACCAAAGGGATTTTGAAGGGTTTCAGGCTAACCCTGAGAGGAGTATGCCAGTTGAGGAATCCATTGTGGCATTGGGAAAGTCCTTGGGGTTGGAGGTTAGTGGGGATGATGTGGAAGAGTTGGTGGAGGAGGACAATGAAGAACTAGCCACTGATGAGCTGCTAGATCAACTTCAACAGCAAGAGGCCAGACCTGAGGAAACTGGTTCGGAGGAGGGGAGAGAGAAATTGAAGAAGTTGCCTACTACAAAGATTAAGGAAATCTGTGCAATGTGTCTGAAAGTGCAAACCTTTATGGATGAAAATCACCCTCACACAGCTATTGCAAGCCGTGCTGGTGACTATTACACTGACAATGTTGTGAAATACTTTAGGGAAGTCATAAAGGAACGAGAGGTACAGGCCACTATGGACAGATACATTGTGCGACAGAAGTCCAGTGACTCTGAAGCTGGTCCTAGTGGCATTAAAAGAAGGGAAGTAACCCCAAAAAAGGACTTTGACACCTCAAGTCTTAATGGAAGGGGATTCCCCTTCTAAACATTAAGACTCTCTCCTCCTCCCATCCCATCAATCATCACCAGATCTTCAATAAAGGTAAGTGTCATGCAATTGTGCATGCCTTTTTCAGTTTATGTGTATTAAAATTAATATTTCATGTGGTAAAAATGTTTTTTTTTCATACTTTGGGGTGTCTTGCACGGATTAATTTGATTTCCATTATTTCTTATGGGAAAAATTCATTCGCATAACAATAATTTCGCATAACAATGAGCTCTCATGAACGGATTAATATCGTTATGCGGGGGTCCACTGTATATACAGGAGAAGGGGTTACTAGCCCCTTGCTCCCGGCATTAGTAATACTATTGTGTACACATTTTTTGTGTTCAACTAGAGAAAACATTATTCTTTCCAACGCCCTAACAAGACTGGAAAAACATCTCATTTATGTTACTTTATTTTACTTTAGGTGTATTTATCATGTTTATATGTTACTTAGCATATTTATTATATAATTTTGAAAAAAATATCATAGATGGCCTGATGAAAATGTTTATATTAACGTAATATATGATATTTAACACACTTCAGAGTGCTTATTATTATTCGTATCATTAATATGGCATCTTCAAGACTAATAAGACATTCTTAGTGATTTTAACATGTACCTGCATGCCAGCACAGTAAGTTTATTTAGGTACAGGTACACAAGTACAGTGGACCCTCATTTTTCGTAATTAATCCATTCAAAAGAGTGTGACTATTATCAAAATTGACGATTTACGAATCCATTTTCCCCATGAGAAATAATGTAAATCCAATTAATTCATTCCAGATACCCAGAAGTATCAACAAAAAAATTTTTTTCTACCTTAACCCTTTGAGGCTCCACAGGCCCTCTCAGAGACTTGTTCTCAGGGTCGGCCAAATTTCAAAAAAAAAAAAAAAAACTATTTTTTCTTATGAAAAAATATTTTTTTCTAAACATTATAGGATAAACAAAAAATTTTTACCATCAATACTTACGGAGATATGGAGGCAGGGAGGCGTGAAGTTTGCAGAAAATGAGCCCCATATGGCAACAGCGGCGACTGCCGCTCACCGGTAAACTTTGGTTTACTTGTATTTGAAGGTTTGTTGTTTTTTTTTCACTATTTTATTTTTTCACATAACTTATGTGGCCTGTGAGACCAAAGTAAGGTGCAGTGTACGTATATATACTCGTTGTATACAACACAATAAGCACACAAACATAATTATCAATATATTGTTTACAAAACTTGTTTACAAAAACAAATACAAAAAATTTTTTATTACTATTGTTCTATAATATATATACCAATATACAGCAGGGCCCCGCTTTACGGCATTTCACTTTACGGCGTTCCGCTAATACAGACATTTCAAATTATGACCAAAACTCGCTATACGGCTCCCCCCGCCTGTCTTTCTAATACGGTCACAGCGGCCCACCGAGTTTGTTTACATTCTCCCTGAGCACATCTCCTTATTATGTCTGGAAACTTTCCAAAATTTCAAGTGTTTTAAAGTTATTGTATATTTTATATGTATTGTACTTGATAATTAAACTTGTGTACACCTGTACCTAAATAAACTTATACACTGTGCTGGCATGTAGGTACACATTAAAATCACTAAGTCTCTCTACTCTTGATGCAATAATAATAATAATAATAATAATAATAATAATAATAATAATAATAATAATAATAATAATAATAATAATAATAATAATAATAATAATAATCTCTTGGGCGCATTAATGTCGCATATTACGTTAATACTACAGACATTTCCCTTAATCTATGATATTTTCTTCAAAATTATATAAGAAACACATTATGTAACACACAAACATGATACATGCACCCACAGTATAAAAATTTATACAAATATATATGAGATGTTTACCAAACGGTTTGTAGAAGTGTCGGAAGAATTACGTTTTCTCTAGCCCGTCACCTGTTACTAGGGATAACTGTAGAAAAATATTCCTTTCGTATGCCTTCACTTTATAGCTATAATTCTGTACTAACTTGTACACAGTGTAAGAGTATTTGTTTCGTGATTTAATTATTATAATAATAATAAAAATATTATAAGGTAAAAGTTTCACAAACTCTTACAAATGTACATGAATGAACTAAAACTGGACACGTATTAATACCGTCTATTTCGCCTGACCGAGTGATCGTCCACAACCTGTTCAGTTTGTTTGTTTACGCTGTCTGAGCTCGGTGTATCATTAAATGTTGTATATTACGTTAATATACACATTTTCATTAATCCATCCGTGATATTTTTTTCAAAATTATATAATAAACACGATACATAACATAAATACATAACAACATATGTGTAGAGAACCTAGGATAACCCTTTTTAAAAGTCAGTGACTTACTTCCATTGCCTTCACTCAGAGCATCATTTCTTCTCAAAATGATGTTACATGAGAATGGGAGTGTTCTTCTTTATTTATTCTACCGTATCAATGTAGAGACAACCTGTACACAATGTAACTTGTACACAAACCAGACGTGTACACTGTTTACAAAACTTACCTTCGCCTGGTTTGTTTACATAACTCTGCGCCTGTCCTCTCTCATGCACTCATTCTTTCTCTCTGGTATGGTAGCCTGGCTGACTACCATACATACCACACTTGATTTTTTACAATAAATACTACTCATCTCACCCTATATTTTAAGGTAAGTAATGAGTGAACTGTATATACATTTTATCGCTCTGGGATGCTTAAATATCATAGAATAGTGTGTGTGGGTGGGTTGGCCTGGTATGGTAGCCTGGCTGACTACCATACATACCACACTTGATTTTTTACAATAAATACTACTCATCTCACCCTATATTTTAAGGTAAGTAATGAGTGAACTGTATATACATTTTATCGCTCTGGGATGCTTAAATATCATAGAATAGTATGTGTGGGTGGGGTGGCCTGGTATGGTAGCCTGGCTGACTACCATACATACCACACTTGATTTCTTACAATAAATACTACTTGTCTCACCCTAGATTAAGACTATAAATATTTTAAGGTAAGTAATGAGTGCACTATGTGTGTATTGTACTTTTTTATTGTTTTTTGATGCCTGGTTCTATTGCTAACATAATATATGTTAGTGTAAACTTGTTATCTAGTGTTTGTATGCATTTGTAAGTGGAAAAAAAGGGTGTTCCACTTTACGGCGGTTTCCGCTTTACGGCGGTAGCCTGGAACCTAACCCGCCGTATAAGTGGGGCCCTCCTGTACAGTCACTGGATATATTCCTAGAAGTTCTGCAGCTTGTGGAACTCTCTGAAACATGTTTTCATACACAATGAAGTTTTAAATTCCTCCCTCATTCTATCTCTTTCAATCTGTCTCTCTCTTTCTATCTGTCTGTCTATCTCTGTCTCACAGGTACACACAAATACAAGTATACATAGTATAAATTACCTAGGATAACCCAAGAAATCCAGACAAAGTGCTTTACTCTGCTTGAAGATGTGAGTAAACGTGATGACTGACGCAGTCTTGTGGCTCTCTGAGACAGAGAGCTAGACAGATAGACAGGGAGCTTGACAGACAGAAATGTTAGTGTACCAGTAAAAACAAAGGGAGGGCGATGTTCATCTAATCTTTCCTTATCAGCTCCACCCTCGTTTACGCTTATCAAAGGTCAGCTCTTATCAGATGTTATCTCCCCTTATCTTGTTACTGTCATGGGGTGGGCTTTTTTTTTTCTTGCTTCAAGGGAAAAATATTATTACATCTTCTTCTTCTTCCTCTTCCTCCTCCTCCTCCTCCTCTTCCTCATCCTTCTCCTCTTCCTCTTCCCCCTACTCTTCTTCCTCCTCTTCTTCATCTTCCTCTTCCTCTTCTTACTCCTCCTCCTCTTCTTCTTCCTCCTCCTCTTCTTCCTCTTCCTCCTCTTCCCCCTACTCTTCCTCCTACTCTTCCTCTTCCTCCCCCTCCTCCTCCATAGTGTAAATTACCATGAGTCGGCAGCTGTCAAAATGACATATTGTCTCATTACTCACTCCCCCTCCCCCTGTCAAAGCAATGGGGTAGGGATGCTGCTTCCCCTCCATTCTATCTAATTATCTTTCTCCCTCATTCTATCTCTTTCAATCTGTCTCTCTCTTTCTATCTGTCTGTCTATCTCTGTCTCACAGGTACACACAAATACAAGTATACATAGTATAAATTACCTAGGATAACGCAAGAAATCCAGACAAAGTGCTTTACTCTGCTTGAAGATGTGAGTAAACCTGATGACGCAGTCTTGTGGCTCTCTGAGACAGAGAGCTAGACGGATAGACAGATAGACAGGGAGCTTGACAGACAGACAAATAGACAGACAGAAATGTTAGTGTACCAGCAAAAACAAAGGGAGGGCGATGTTCATCTAATCTTTTCTTATCAGCTCCACCCTCATTTACGCTCATCAAACGTCAACTCATATCAGATGTTATCTCCCCTTATTTTGTTACTGTCATGGGTGAACATTTATTATTACATATTATTATTATGTATTATTATTATTATTATGTATTATTATTATTATGTATTATTGTTATTATTACGTATTCTTCTTCTTCTTCCTCCTCCTCCTCCATTCTTGGAACAAGTTTGAAGAGCTTGTAGTTCATAATAACTATCACTATCATCACCAATCCTCACATCTGAGTCTGGGATTTGGGAAAATAGGAGTTTCCTCTTTGATTCTTGTACAACTGAACGTGAACAAGATGGCCCAGCACCAAAGGTGGAAGGCTGTGGGTTGTTTGGGTTTTCCTCACTATTACCTATATTATGGTCATTAGTTTCGGTCAAAACCTCACCAGAACCTTGAAACTCATCTTCACTGTCACTTCCATCTGTATTAGAGCTGTCACTGGAGAACAAAAGTGTCCCAATTCGCCGAGGAGTGAGGAACTTCTTACCACCAGGCATGGTGGACATTGTGTACTATGATGGCATTCCCACAATGCACCACTGGGTCCCAGATTTTTTTCCTACTGCGCACACCCACCACACAGATCCATTCTCTCACATCTAGGCCTATCAGCCTTTTCCTGTGAGATTTGACAGCGCTAGAATTTATGCGTACTAGTACGTCAAAAAACCCTGCGTGTAAGCCTAGTACAGCAGAAACCCTCAAAGGGTTAAAGATAGATTACATGCACAAAAGAATGAACATTCAACATGACAGCTGCCTTCATTGAAGGTTGTTGTTGATGAATAGAAGACAGGGAGGAGGAAAGAGGGAAGAGAGGTTATTGTTTGGAAGGGGAATCCCCCTCCATAAGGACTCTAGGTTACTTCAGGGGTCACTTCCCTAGCTTAAATATAGATTTACATGCCGAAAAGAATGTCAAATAAATGTAAAGCACTAACAAAATGTATAAATGAACATTTAGCATCACACTTACCTTTATTGAAGACTCTTGTTGGTGTATGGCAGACGGGGCAGAGGGAGGGGAGGCGAGTTATTGTTGGAGAATATGACACTAATATCAACTCTATGGTTTATTTATCTATCACAATTCAACTAATAGGACATAATAAACAATATTAACAACACAGAAACATGGAATATACTCTAGAATGAATAAAATAAGTCATTATGAATATCACAAGAGGTGTTCTGTTTTTGTTGTTGGGTGTATAAGGACCACTGTGAGCATAAGCCGTCCATAATGGTGGTGAAGCAGCAGCTGAGGCAGCGGTGTTTTCTGTAGCCCTATATAACTCCAGCAACATTGGAGGAGTTAGTAGAATCGCTGAATCACTGAAGGAGGCACCCTCTACCACCATCACAACCACTACCACCCTCTACCACCATCACTACCACCTTCTACCACTATCACAATTGCTACCACTCTACCACCACCACTTTCGTATTTTTCTACAAACTTTTTCTTAAATTATGTGTGTTTCTCACATTCTGTACCAAAGGGCTGGCACTAAAAGCTTTCTTTGGAGCCATGGTGACTTATTTAGCAGTTGCAAGCACTAAAACGAATGGAATATTATGAAATGTATTGTATGAACTTGTGGGATCATCCTCACTCACTGATAAACAATGGCACACTGGCTGAGAATGGGGTGTGAGGTGGCTCGGGGCTGTGTGTACACGTCCCAGACGAATGACTATTTGTGAGTCAAACGATGATTTGAGAGTCAATGTTTTGATGAAAAAAAGTTACGATTTCCAAAAATTACGACTTTCGAGCCTTACGAAAAATGAGGGTCTACTGTATGTAAAAACTATATGTGCATTTGCTCAATATCATTAACTTAGTTAAAACATTATAATCAATATACACTCTCAATATCTGTAATACTCTCAAATGTTAAAAATTCCATTGTGTCCACCTTAGGCTAATAATCAAAACTAATTATACTCTACTAAACTTATTAAGAATAGTCAATTTTCTAGTATTCATTGTAACTCACCTAATGCCCATATGTACAATTACTGCACTGTTATTGCCTTATTAATTTTAAGTTTGCCAGAAATACTCTGCATATAAAGGGGCTTTTGGCATGTATACCCAATTGTTATACTCCTTTGTACAAACATGTATCATGCTAAAATAAAATTATTACTATAATGTGCAATAATGCTTCACAGTGTAAATAGCTCTGAATGTTCAAAGCATAAGTAGCATCAAATTGCCCAAACATGTTTATTATTCTGTGAATATATTACTGTCCTGTAATAATAATAATAATAAAAATCCATTATAAAATAATTACACAGAATTACTGTACATACTGTACATAGTATATCTACGCACCTCCAGTCAGTCTTCCTTTACCAAAGATGGAGAGATATTTTTCTCAAAAATGGTTTTTGGCACAAAGGTCTTTTCACTAAGTGGGGCTAAAGTCAACTCTTTAGACTCCATCATTTCCTTCAAGAGTCTTTCATTACGTTTTTCTTCAACTGAAGGACGGCTTGGAGGAGGAGTGCGGAACTGCTTTTCTATATTGTACCTGTAGATTAAATTGCTATATGACCCTCTTTTTCTTGGATGAAATTTAATTACCTCCCATTTCTATGCACTGTAAAACTCTTGATAATAATAATAATAATGCTGATGGACTTGCCTACAGATTTGATTATGTACAAGATTTCCAGCAGTCTGCTCGTTTAGTGTTGGTGCATGACTCCTTAAATTTTCTTCACAACATTCCCTCTTATGAATGTCTACATTAACCAGATTAGACTGATGTATTGCACTGGAGCTAAAACTAAATACTAATGATCTGATATATCTGTTGCCCATCAAAAAACATGTGTATTCAGAAATCTACTCAACCTTTTTATCCACCAACACATAATCCAACAAACAGCTGTCATTACACCCTATATCATATCTCGTGTACTTATTTATACTCTGTCCTAAAATATGAGTTACTAATTACCAAACTTCTTTCTATACAAAGTTCAATTATAGGCCCCCATTATCATTTACCCCTGACACCCCAAACTTACATACTATGCCTTCTACAACAGTTTCTTCCACCTCAGCATTTAGGTCCCTACCACACTTGCTCTCCCACTTGGTTCAAAACTCCCTAAACACTTGTTTAACATCTCCCAAAATCTCTCTCTCTATCTTCCTCTCTTCTACAGGTAGATAAAAGCTTAGTGTAACCCAGTTTTTGCATCTGACCCTTATTTTAATCCACATTATCTTTGAATTTATGCATTTATATATCCCCTTTCCTTCCATAAATGATCATTCAGCATTACTCCTAGTCCTTTATTAACTCTAGCTCTCTCGGATATGCCAACCTAGTCATATTTATTTATTCCCACTGAAACTCTCCTACCCCCTTCAGCTTTCTTTCACCAAGAGCTTGGACATCCATCTGCTTCTCTTTTTTTCATAACATTCACAATAATCTCTTATCATCTCCACTACATCAACACACACATTCAAGCTTCCCAACTTCATAAAGTTTTTCTTCTTTTTACATTTAGTAATTAATACAGGAGAAGGGGTTATTAGTCCCTTGCTCTCAGCATTTTAATTACCACTGGTTTTCACTTCAATACTTTAAAAAAATTATAGTGATTAAAAATAGAACAGTTTTAACAAAGACTTACCCAATACATCCAATGACTGCTGCTGCAGGAAGGGTGATGTAAGGTGCATATGTCCTCAGAAAAGCTATAACTACTGGCCACATATTTTTAAGCTCACCATGAAATCTGCATCACCAATGTATCTGCCAAAATTATTTTTTGTAAATATTAATAGTGCTAAATAAAATATTTCTTATCATTAATAACTACAAATTATCATGTGACTTGCATAGATTTTTGGATAAAATCTTAACTTAGCAGTACCAACCAATGACAATTATTGACCACTCCTTCAACTCAACATGTCAACATACGGGTGTAACAGGGTAGCATTCTAGGCCCTTTATTATTTCTCATTACATCTTTGACCTGTCTAATGCCTTCCAGGAACTTAAACCATTCCTGTTTGCAGATTACATAATTTTTTTTTTCATTTCAAATCAAGATCCTCTTGTCTTCAATGACATGGTTAATGACAAGCTTGTAAATATATCTACTTGGATGACTACTAACAAACTCACACTCAATATTGGTAAGACCTATGTAGTGTTTGGGAACAAAGCTTAAAATACCAACTGAAATAAAGTTATATAATACACACATTGAAAGATGAGAGAATATGCTGAGGTACAGGTACACACCTTGACAGCAAACTAAAATTCAACACTCACCTCCAGCATATATCTAAGAAAATTTGTAAAACTGTTGGCATTCTTCAAAAATAAATTAAAAAACACATATGTTAAACAACATGCTCACTCTGTACTTCTCTCTAATCTATCGTTACCTCACTTGTGGTATTTGTGTATGGGGATCTACAACAGTAAATTACCTAAAACCCATTAAAACAATAATTCCCATACTATTCATAAGTTTAAATTTACTTAACATTTAAAACATTCACACTACTGTGCATATACACATATGCACAGCACTCGATACAAATATTCACCCTGTTTGAAGAGCTGCAACAGAATACAAAAACACAATACAGTGGACCCCCGGTACTCGATGGCATCGGTATCCGATAAATCCAGTATTCGATACATTTTAACGCAAAAATTTTGCCTTGCCACTTGTTTTCTTTCTCTCATTATGCACTGTCTGCTGCAGAATTTGTTTTATGTGGTGCACACATACCACATAGATGTATTCTCTCATATTTAGGCCCAAACTTGCTGCTCACAGCTCATCAGAGTGAGCCGAGCTCATGGTATAGATCTACGGTTTGGACCCTCAACGTAAATCCGTAGATCTACGGCACGGACCCTCAAAGGGTTAATAGGCTACAGTTTTATATTTTGGCACATTTTACATAATGAGACTGAAACCATTTAAATTTTGAAATAATCTTAAAATGTTTAGAAATTTTTTATTTGTTGGTGGTGATAGTATACATATAGTGTTTATGTAGTTAATTTTGGGAGATGAGGTGATTTTTAAGCAGAGTCTTGAACTGGTGTGCAGGCAGGGACCCTTTTGTATGCTCAGGCAATGAATTCCGGATCTTTGGGCCCTTCGGGCCCTTGGTGGCCTGGTGGCTAAAGCTCCCGCTTCACACATGAAGGGCCCGGGTTCGATTCCCGGCAGGTGGAACATTTCGACACGTTTCCTTACACCTATTGTCCTGTTCACCTAGCAGCAAATAGGTACCTGGGTGTTAGTCGACTGGTGTGGATCGCATCCTGGGGGACAAGATCGAGGACCCCAATGGAAATAAGTTAGACAATCCTCGATGACACACTGACTTTCTTGGGTTATCCTGGGTGGCTAACCCTCCAGGGTTAAAAATCCGAACGAAATTTTATCTTATGTGCATAGCATTTTTGCATAGGGAAAGATGGACACGGGGGATATCAAAAAGTGTTTTGTGTTATGCAAGTGTGTTCAGCTGTAGTTCTCAAGGAGTTTGAGAGGAGGGCTAATACTGGAGAATAATGTTCTGTGTATGTAGTAGGCACAATAATATGAGTGAATATATTGTATGTTAAGCAGGATAACTGTGATCTCTAACATGACAGAAGAGGGTATTGTTAGTATTGCTCTAGCAAGGCTAACACTTCTTTTATGCTATGTATTTAACTCTTTAAGTCCATCAAATGCAAGAGCAGTCAGTTTCTCGAAAAGTATTGGAGAAGGCGAGATGAGAAGGAAATGGGGTAGACACCAGAAACATCAGTGGCAGGAAAGGTATGAACTAGATTTCTATGAAGGGCATTAGTTTTGCAAAAATTAAGTTTGGTGTCTAAAGGATGGAGGGTGTTAAGATTTAGGAAACTGGAAATGTAGGGAAGGCAAATAACAGGAGATTTCACAAGGAAAGAGTTTAGGGGAGATCCATTTAGCATGTGAACAGGAAGAGTTTATGAAGTTGAAAGGGTAACCAAGGCAAGAGAATGAGCTGTGGAGGGTGGAAATTTCTGAGTCAACACAATGAGAGGCCACTTTTCTTGACAGAGAGAGCATGTTAAGAAAAAGTAGTGAATGCACGTGTCAGTGCATTAGCTTGCAATAAACAGGAAAAAGAAGAGCTCGTACCAAAGCGATGGATATACACATCAAGGAAAGGAAGCAGAAAGTTACATTCCCATTCAGCTTGGAACCTGATGAAAAGAGCAATATTGCTAAGGGAAGTGAGAAGTGGTTGAAAGAGATTAGCCATGTGCCCAAAAAGCACATGTGTACGTAGTGAAGCCAGAGAGAAGTGTTTACCCGAATCATAGGTAATAGAACAGTTTTGAAATTTTCCATATAAAAGTTACCAAGAACAGGGGATATAGAACCCATGGCAACACAAAGGTTTGGGAATAAAATTTACCTTGAAAGTAAAAAATAGAGTTTGAGTTAACACAAAGGCAAATAAGATCAATAAAAACATCAGTGGGTATAGGGAGATGAAGGTAAGCCGTAACTCAAGATCATCCTAACTCGAGCCCAGCATAACTTAAGGAAAAACAAAAACATACCACGGGCGGGGATAGAACCCGCGATCAGAGAGTTATAAAACTCCAGACCGATGCGTTAGCCACTGGGCCAACTGGCAACAATAAGATTCATCCAACGAAGTATATTTATACACCATAGGAACCACTGTGACCACAAATGCAAGTTTTTACAGACAAATCTCCCGCCAGGACAGCGGGTTCTATCCCCACCTGTGTTATTATTTGTTTGCAATTGTGTCATTACAATTTCATGAGTCATAACTCAAGGAATTACAGTATTGTTGAAAAGCACCTGTTAAATCTCACATAAATGTAATATCCATTAACTGTAAACTGTCATGCTTAAATTTCATCACCTCTATTCCAGTGTAAAGACTATTTAACTCTTGTAATTTACCATTTGTCATTCACAACTTGTCTTATTGTACTTGTGATTGTAGTGAACTGAATAAGCTGTTTTAAATATTTTTACTTGGAGTTTACCTGGAGAGAGTTCCGGGGGTCAACGCCCCCGCGGCCCGGTCCGTGACCAGGCCTCCTGGTGGATCAGAGCCTGATCAACCAGGCTGTTGCTGCTGGCTGCACGCAAACCAACGTACGAGCCACAGCCCGGCTGATCCGGAACTGACTTTAGGTGCTTGTCCAGTGCCAGCTTGAAGACTGCCAGGGGTCTGTTGGTAATCCCCCTCACCTTCAAGGACCATAACATTGTATCAATCGCATCTGCTAGAAAAATGACAGGATGGATAATGAGAACCTTCAAAACTAGGGAGGCCAAGCCCATGATGACACTCTTCAGGTCACTTGTTCTATCTAGGCTGGAATATTGCTGCACTCTAACAGCACCTTTCAAGGCAGGTGAAATTGCCGACCTAGAAAATGTACAGAGAACTTTCACGGCGCGCATAACGGAGATAAAACACCTCAATTACTGGGAGCGCTTGAGGTTTCTAAACCTGTATTCCCTGGAACGCAGGAGGGAGAGATACATGATTATATACACCTGGAAAATCCTAGAGGGACTAGTACCGAACTTGCACACGAAAATCACTCACTACGAAAGCAAAAGACTTGGCAGACGATGCACCATCCCCCCAATGAAAAGCAGGGGTGTCACTAGCATGTTAAGAGACCATACAATAAGTGTCAGGGGCCCGAGACTGTTCAACTGCCTCCCAGCACACATAAGGGGGATTACCAACAGACCCCTGGCAGTCTTCAAGCTGGCACTGGACAAGCACCTAAAGTCAGTTCCTGATCAGCCGGGCTGTGGCTCGTACGTTGGTTTGCGTGCAGCCAGCAGCAACAGCCTGGTTGATCAGGTGCTGATCCACCAGGAGGCCTGGTCACAGACCAGGCCGCGGGGGCGTTGACCCCCGAAACTCTCTCCAGGTAAACTCCAGGTATGTGTGCTGGGAGGCAGTTGAACAGTCTCGGGCCCCTGACACTTATTGTATGGTCTCTTAACGTGCTAGTGACACCCCTGCTTTTCATTGGGGGGATAGTGCATCGTCTGCCAAGTCTTTTGCTTTCGTAGTGAGTGATTTTCGTGTGCAAGTTCGGTACTAGTCCCTCTAGGATTTTCCAGGTGTATATAATCATGTATCTCTCCCTCCTGCGTTCCAGGGAATACAGGTTTAGGAACCTCAAGCGCTCCCAATAATTGAGGTGTTTTATCTTCGTTATGCGCGCCGTGAAAGTTCTCTGTACATTTTCTAGGTCGGCAATTTCACCTGCCTTGAAAGGTGCTGTTAGAGTGCAGCAATATTCCAGCCTAGATAGAACAAGTGACCTGAAGAGTGTCATCATGGGCTTGGCCTCCCTAGTTTTGAAGGTTCTCATTATCCATCCTGTCATTTTTCTAGCAGATGCGATTGATACAATGTTATGGTCCTTGAAGGTGAGATCCTCCGACATGATCACTCCCAGGTCTTTGACGTTGGTGTTTTGCTCTATTTTGTGGCCAGAATTTGTTTTGTACTCTGATGAAGATTTAATTTCCTCATGTTTACCATATCTGAGTAATTGAAATTTCTCATCGTTGAACTTCATATTGTTTTCTGCAGCCCACTGAAAGATTTGGTTGATGTCCGCCTGGAGCTTTGCAGTGTCTGCAATGGAAGACACTGTCATGCAGATTCGGGTGTCATCTGCAAAGGAAGACACGGTGCTGTGGCTGACATCCTTGTCTATGTCGGATATTTCATTTTCAGTATGTATTTCAGTATGTATTTTCAGTATGTAAGCCTTAGATCAGTTTGTTCGAAAAGCATTGCATAAATAGTGACTTTGTGCCTACTTTTGTATCAAATTATTCTCTTGTATTCATTGTAACTCCTAAATTTATATTTATGCTCACCTAACAGACTGTATGCTCAAAATTACTCAAATTGTCAATGCCTTATTAATCTTAAGTTTGACCAAAATGCTTTGCATATTAAATGGCTTTCTGCATGCACACCTAAATGTCATTCATCTTTGTACAAACATTGTATCATGCCAAAATAAAATATTATTATTATTATTATGTATACCAACTTTACATTATTTGTATGGCTCATGAGAAATAAAATATTTTAATTTTATTTTTTTAACAGTCATGATGATAATGACTGATGATTATTATTATTGTTGTTGTTGTTGTTGTTGTTGTTGTTGTTGTTGTTGTTGTTGTTGTTGTTGTTGTTGTTGTTGTTGTTGTTGTTGTTGTTGTTGTTGTTGTTGTTGTTGTTGTTGTTGTTGTTGTTGTTGTTGTTGTTGTTGTTGTTGTTGTTGTTGTTGTTGTTGTTGTTGTTGTTGTTGTTGTTGTTGTTGTTGTTGTTGTTGTTGTTGTTGTTGTTGTTGTTGTTGTTGTTGTTGTTGTTGTTGTTGTTGTTGTTGTTGTTGTTGTTGTTGTTGTTGTTGTTGTTGTTGTTGTTGTTGTTGTTGTTGTTGTTGTTGTTGTTGATGATGATGATGATGATGATGATGATGATGATGATGATGATGATGATGATGATGATGATGATGATGATGATGATGATGATGATGATGATGATGATGATGATGATGATGATGATGATGGGTTGCTAGCCACAACCTCACAAGCAACACTCACCCAGACCACCCTAGCTAGCCTAGAATAATATTGACAGAGGAAGTGATGAAAGATGGAGTGCATGGGTGAGGAAGTGACCAGCAACCCAGCCATCCCCAATCAAGAAATTTTTGTTTTTATGGATAAGATTTTATTTGGACTTTTAACCCTGGAGGGCTAGTCGCACAGGATAACCCATGAAAGGCAGTTCATCATTGAGGGACTCTTGTCTTATTTCCATTGTGGTCCTCAAATTGTCCCCCCAGGATGCAACTAGCACCAGCTGACTAACAACCAGGTACCCACACGCTGGCTAGGTGAACGGGACAGCAGGTGTAAGGAAACATGTCCAATGTTTCCACCCTTGCCAGGGACTGAACCCTGGACACTGTGCATGAAGTGAGAGCATTATCTACCAGGCCACTGGCCACCATGGATACATAATACATAAAAAAATGCTTCAAACTGCACTGAACCGTTGAAATATGCAATAAAATAACATTTTAAAACTTTTTTTTTTTTACATTTTTTAATATTTTGCATATTTTTAAAAAGTAATATGAGAAGTCCATAAAAATATATTACTGTATATTTTGGCACATAAATTACAATTTCCACAACACCTGTATGTGTTTCCTGCATTACTGTGATGATATGTTGTAATATGTGTGTCATGTTAAATAAGCAAGTTTATTTAAGCACAGGTACACATAAGTACAACTATCATACAAAGTGTAAATTACCTACCAAGATAACCCAAAAAAGTCAGTGACTTATTTCCACTGGGGTTCTGTCCAGGGAATTTTATTAATAATAAACCATACGAGTATTTCCTATTAGTTCACCAAGGATTTTCATGCAAATCTGGCAAAAAATAGCAAGTATTTGATCTAATTATAAGTCTAATTACAAGTCAGTCTGACTTTTTTGGGGGTTATCCTAGGTTCTTTACACATTTATTTATTTATTTATTTATTTATGTCTTTATTTATTTATGTCTTTGCAAATAGTACACTGAGATTATTTATTTACAATAATGGGTTGCAGTGCAAAGAGAGCCTCTATTATGCCTAGGCATTATAGGCCGACTTAACATTATTGGCTTACAGACTACTTAATACTAAAGAATTATATCATAGTTGTACAGTAGATCTATTAATTATAAGTGAATCTAATTTATATAAAACAAAAGATATATTCACATATTCAAAAATGTTTTTTGTGAAACAATGATTCAATTATATTCTTGTCGACAATGGATAATAGGTTCAAAAGTAATTATTGAAATTATGATATGGAAATACTGTACGTATTGAGTATGAGAATACTGAGTATTGAGCATTTATTCTAGGGTGATTAAGTGGCTTTTGAGAAGAGTCTTAAATTGATTTTCAGACTGGGTTACTTTAGTATCTTCTGGTAATGAATTCCGTATTTTGGGGCCCTTTATGTGCATACAGTTTTCAGTGTGATGTGGACACGGGGTACATCAAAAAGAGATCTGTCTTGTGTTATGGTCATATGCTGCTATGTATGATAATCTATGTAACTGTATTAGTGTATACCTGAATAAACTTATTTACTTAAAAACTGAAAACATAATTTACAGCTAACACATTTACATTTTGTAAAATATCGTAAGGCACAAAGGAAGTCACTAACATGCATGAGCATTTCGGCCAATTTAACTGCTCTGAAAAACCCAATATATGGATCATGCATTATAAGGAATAATTGATCATTTTATTAGTTATGAATATACACTACCGGTGTTCAAATTTATTGAAGCTGACTGATAATGATTTTTCCTGAATGTCAAAGGCCTGTGGTGGTGGGCGGCTGTCCAGCAGTGGGCAGTCTAGGATGACGATAAGCATCTCAAGGAAAGAAAATATCGAAAATTTGACACCGAAGCTCAAAGAAAGTAAGAGAATGAGATCTTTGCAAGCCACTAACTTCTTCTTGCTGGGGTTTTTAGAGACACTGACAACTTACACCGTATAGTTAGGCCTGAGTGGTTGAGGGGAGAGGACGTGTGTGTGTTGAGGGAAGTCCTAGGCCTTCTATATCAGAACTGCTTATCTCACCCGACTGATAACTCATCATGCAACAAATATCGTTGGAGCGCAGCTGAATTGCTGCTGGAACTCTTATGTGTGAACTGTGACTAGTGATATACCTAGTGAAACACAAATATCTTGATTTGACTTCACTCCACCTCGCCTCTCTCCCCTCCTTCCTCGATTTGGAACTCAGCCATTCGCCTCTATTTACTTATGGTCTAGAGGCGGTTTTTGCCAGACCACATAAATGCTTGAGTGCCCGTGTCAGTCCTCTGTGCCGCACTCCACTCACCTTACGAATAAGTCTCCTGTGTGCCTACCTGCCTGCTACAAGCAAATATCCTAGTGGTTGTGTTAAGTGCTGCAGATTTGTTGTAACTATTTGCACGAGTGGATTTCACTGACTTAGGACATTGTGCTACCATCAGTACCTACGTAGGCTTAAAATGAGTGAGGAATGTCTGGCCTGCTGGGTGACCTTGAAAATGGCACTATAAGACTCGCATGCCACTTACACCCATACTGCGTGTGTCTAGTGAGGTGAATGTCCCTTCCTCGACTTTCCTATTCACCGGTATCCCTTAACTCGTCGCCATTATCTACATATGGGATAAGGGCGAGTTTAGCTGATCCAGGCTAAACAGCGCTCCAAGCCAGCCAGTGAAGGCCAAGTTACAGAATGCCTTTGTGAACGTTCTACAGTGTTCCGGCCGTACCTTCGGTGTTGTGAGAACTAGTTCTTAAGTAGTGAAAATTTGTCTGTCATTCCAAGACACGTGTGCTAGATGTGTTAAGTGCTGCGGGTCTGGAGTAATTAACAAGTAGTACAGTGTTGGTAACTCTCGAGACGACTGTGGGCCCAGTGAATGACCTTGAAAATCGCACTGCGACCCGCAGGCCACTACACCCATATTGCCTGTGTCTAGCGAGGTGAATATCCCTTCCTTGTCCCTTCTCTCTTATGGAATAAAGGCGGTTTCACTGACCCAAAAGTAACAGACTAACTCTTCCATCTCAAGCAGCTGAACTAAAAGTGACCTATGGATGTGAACGAAGTAAATGATGGTGAAGGCGAATTCGTACGTTTTAGAAGTAAGGGAGCTTTGAAAAAAGAAAGAGGATTTCAAAGGAGACTTGCTGCAAGAAACAACGAGAGCAACAACAACCATTGCAGAACGGTTAGGCTTGATTTCCCTGCTAACACTGAGTTTGAGGTCAAGTTTAGATGGTTTTACGAAGCTTCATTAGACAACCCAGAAAAAAACCTTCGGATTCGCTTTCGTCATGACGAGGATAATTACGTTTTTGTTACTAACGACCCAACATTCATAGAAAAACTTCTTACTCATAAATATGCTAACATCCAACTCCAAGCTGCCCCACCAAGATCACCTAAAGTACTTATTGTTATCCACAATGTCAATAAGTACATGGATCCTAAATTCCTGTTGTCAGATCAAGTTGCAAACCCTCGTCGACTTCCAAATGATCTGATATTGGCTGAGTGGATTGGTCAAGGGACTCCACCATCATATATCTACTCTCGTGCAGCGCTTAACAGGAGTTACAAAATAGCTTTGTACAAAGCACCTCACCGTAGATGCTACAAGTGTCAGCGCTGGGGTCACATTGCTTGGAAATGCTCATCTAAGTCACACTGGTGTGCAGTGTGTGCCAAGGCCCATCCTTCTCACCAGTGCTATGATATGATCAAGAAACACCAGACCGTTGCATTAGAATGTATCAATTGTAAGACTCCAGGAGTCACAGCTGCTCATGCTGACTGCAGAGCGAAAGCTGCCCACATCGCCAGCCGCAGAGCTCCCGCCTCACCCATCACCCCCCATGATGAGGCAATAGGCCTACCAGATACTTCATGTCTGAATACTGACCCATGCCTGAACTCAGACAATATGGTTGAGCGAGTCACTCTGGGAGTACATCAACAGAGCACGATCACGTCTGCTATCAACACTAGTAATGCTGCTGGTGTTGACACCATCTGTCTGGCTGAGTCAGCTGTCAGTCAGCCACCTGACTCAGCTGATCGGGACTTCATACTTCCTGATGACGCTAGTCTTGCTGGGGTGGTACACAACATGCAGCTGCGCATAACAGTACTGGAGAAGCAACAATGGTGTTTGAAACAACAACTTGAGCACCACGAGGAAAAACTTACAGAGGTTGCAAATGAGTACATCAACCCACAGATAGTCAGCCATTATGAAAATGAGTGTGGTGATGATGAACAAACTGATGATTGCAGTGGTGTTAATAATCACAAAAACGATGAATCTGATAGTGGTGTTTACAATCACAGTGAAGATGATAAGGGCAGTGAAGGCCATCATGATAGTCAACCTGATGAGTGTAATGTATTGATAGATACTGAGTGTGGAGATGACCCGGTTGTTGATAATGGTGTATGTATCACTGGTCATAATGATGAGGGAAGTGATACATGTGATGATAGTGATGAGTGTAATAAAAGCGGAGAGTTGAGTGCGAGGGATAGTGTCACCTTCCATACATTCACAGACAAAGAGCGCAGTGACCTCTGTGTACAAAGACTCCCAAGAGGTCTCACTAATGGAAGTGCACTTAGGAGACTCATGGATAAGGATAATACTGATGATATTGATATTGATTATGTCTGTTTGTTATTTAGTAAGTTTTTTCATTTTGCTGAGAAATTGAAAACTATCCCTGGACTTTTATAATGGAACCAAACTCGTATAAACTATCCATTTTAAGTTGGAATATTGCGTCACTTAGAAAAAGATTTTCTGACCTGCATCATAAAGTAACCACTGAATCCATTGATATTGTGTGTCTACAAGAGTGCAGAGTCCCTGAAAAATCCCAACCCCCTAAATTGCCATCGTTTGTTGCATATAACCTCAAATCTACTAATTCTTGTGTTCTATATATTAAAAAATCACTTCCCCATCAACTTCTTGCACATAAGAAAACAGAGGGGCTACAGTATCACGGTGTTAGGATTTATATTGGGAACTCTGCTCTCAACATATTTAACTTGTACGCTCCTGCTGATAAGTTTAATTACTTGGAGCTCCCAACTTGTGCTCAGTCTGAACCTACTCTCATTATTGGTGATTATAATGCAAGACACAAAAGCATTGGAAACTCTCAGTTTGGTAATCGTAATGGCAATCAACTGTTGTCACTCTTAAACAGTCATGATAATGTGCAAATTGTAGGTGACCTTGAACCCACACATATCTATGGAGGTGTCCTTGATCTGTGTCTTGGCTTCAACATTACTTCTGCCAGCTGTGAGTCTTCCATTGTAACAGATATAGCGTCTGATCATTTCCCAAGGCTAACCTCTCTAGATATTGGTAATACTATTCTCCCTGGTGGGATATTCAAACGGAAACGTCTTAATGTTTCCCCTGATCAACATGATGACTTTGTTGCACATGTGACTGACTGGTATAATTCCTATGAGTGTACCTCTGTCGAGACTTTTAACAATGACCTTGTGAGCAGTATTCAGAACTTCTTAGAGCCGCCTCTGAAACCTCCTACTACTCTAAATCCAAATGACTTCCATAATAATCATAAGTCTTATAAAAATCATACCTATTACAATGATTCTAAACTTCGAACATTGAAACGTACTGCTCGCAGACTAGGCCTAGCCTATAGAAACCATCGTACCCCTGAAATGCTGAGCCTCTTCCAAACTGCCCTTGCTGCTGCCAGAGAGCGTATGACAGAGCTGCGGCAAACAGACTGGGAACAATTTGTCAATGGTCTCAATGCTCACACCCCACTTAGCCGGGCATGGAGGGACATAAATAGAATTAAGGGTAACAGAACTGGGCAGATCGCGCACCCTCATCCCTTGCATAGGGCGAATGAGTTAGTCAGTGCTTGGGCTGCTACATCTAGCTATGACAGTCTTCCCAGTACCACACAGGCGAAATTAATGGACAAATATGATGCAAGGGAGAGACTTGTTTGCTTTATGCTCAGCAAGGCAGATGACTGCAACATTCCTTTCACTAATTATGAACTTGATGCAGCACTAACTAAGGGCAACTCCACGTCGCCTGGTGAGGATGGTATTACTTACAACATACTCAGATTGCTGTGTCGAGTACCAGGTAATCCTTTACTTGAATTATATAACATGAGTTATGTCACTGGGGAGCTCCCTAAATCATGGACCAATAGCCTCATTATTCCCATTCCAAAGCCCAATCAACAAAACTCATTTCGCCCAATATCCCTTACTAGCTGCTTGTGTAAAACATTTGAAAGGATGATTCTTAATCGTCTTATGCACAGAATTAAGGAATTCTTGTCACCCCGGTTGCATGGCTTCATGCATGGAAGGAGTGTGCATCATTGCATTACCACCTTTCTCACTCTGCACACTGACAGCTCATACACTACGTTCCTTGACCTTAAATCCGCTTTTGATGTAGCCAACAGACATGTAATCATTAGTGAACTTGCCAGAATGGATGTTGGAGGATGGCTTCTCCGCTGGATTAAAGGTTACCTGTCCAACAGAAAGTCGTCTGTGTTGTTCCAGGGACATAGAAGTGTAACTAAAGATTTTGAATTAGGAACCCCACAGGGAGGTGTGCTTAGTCCCACCCTTTTCAACATTTTGATTAATGCCTTACTTAATGCCATGCCTAGCCAGCCCCATCATTATATGGTTAGTTTTGCTGATGACATAATGATTCACACTACCGGATTCTCCAACACCCAAAACATTCTTAATCATGTTTTAGCCTCGTGTCAGGACCTGGGGTTAATAATCTCAGGGGATAAAACAAAGATACTCAACAGGCGTCCTCCTCGGCAGAGAGGCACAGTTCGTCAGATCCAGTTGCATGATGGGTCTCTTCTAGAATATGTAAGCAGATACAGGTATCTAGGCTTTGAGGTTCCACTACTTGGACCTGTTGTAACGAGACTTTGTCGCCAATACAAAGAAAGGCTGAGAGCACTTAGAGTTGTGGCAGGTTTTCATCCCAGGTATGGTGCTAATGTTAAAATTGTGAAAATGATGTATCTTGCTTATATTAGATCATTGGTTGATTATGCAGCGCCACTACTTGCACTCGTGTCTGACTGGAAGCTTGGAGGGCTGGAAAAACTGCAAAACGAAGCAATGAGGATCATCCTAGGATGCCCTCGTACTGCCAAAATTTTAAATATGCGGAAAGAACTTAATATTCCAAGCATTAGAGATCGTGTTACTGAAAGAAATATCCTTATTGGGGTCAATATGCTTAGGCTAGCCCATTCAAACCCCTGCACAGAAGCCCTCCAAACTTTCCTCAGCACTGGTGAACATCCTTCCAGATGGATCGAAAAAACTGGAACCGACCTCCGCATGAACCAGCTACATGATCTATATCAAGTTGGACAACAGAGACATTTCCCTGCTCCATGGGATATTACCCCATTCCAAACTACCATTCCTCCATTTCCCCCCAAAACTCTTCTTAAATCACAACCAAAGCTTCGTCTTGAAGCCAAACATGATGCCTTAAGCTGTATTGATAACTTAGTCACACAGAACAATCTTTCACAAATTATTTACGTCGATGGTTTTGTTCACCAGTCCACTGGTGCAGCTGGTAGTGCTGCTGTTGTCACACAGAGTGATGGCTCTCATAAAGAAATTGGAGCACGCATCAATAACTGGGCCTCTACCCTTCAAACAGAACTGTTTGCCATACTCCTTGCACTCAAATGTGTCCATGTATCTAAGGTTGACACTTTAATTGTAACTGATTCTCTGTCATCCATAAATGCTCTCAACTCATTAAGTATAAATTGTGGCATGCTTTTGTCAGAAGCCAGACATAGATATGGTAAGATTGTGGACAGTGGAGTCAGAGTGCACATGCTGTGGATTCCATCTCACATTGGTCTTCAGATGCATGATAGAACTGTTAAAGGTAACCGAATTACTCAAGAGAAAAAGTATTCATGAAACTGAACATTATGCAGCAGTAAGATTGTTCACAGTAAAAATACAAAGCATAAGTTACACACTCACACCACAGATGAACATAAGTTACACACTCACACCACAGATGAACATAAGTTACACACTCACACCACAGATGAACATAAGTTACACACTCACACCACAGATGAACATAAGTTACACACTCACACCACAGATGAACATAAGTTACACACTCACACCACAGATGAACATAAGTTACACACTCACACCACAGATGAACATAAGTTACACACTCACACCACAGATGAACATAAGTTACACACTCACACCACAGATGAACATAAGTTACACACTCACACCACAGATGAACATAAGTTACACACTCACACCACAGATGAACATAAGTTACACACTCACACCACAGATGAACATAAGTTACACACTCACACCACAGATGAACATAAGTTACACACTCACACCACAGATGAACATAAGTTACACACTCACACCACAGATGAACATAAGTTACACACTCACACCACAGATGAACATAAGTTACACACTCACACCACAGATGAACACTGCAATTTGAAATATTACTGGGAATTTAGCAGTAAAGTTTCAGTCTGAACGAGAAAATGTATTAGAAAACACAACAATGACACTAGGACAAGCAACTTAATTATGTAACCGTATTTAATAGTTCAGTTACACTGAGCAGAACATGTGTTACACTGATTTATCAAATGTAAGGAGTCACTACACTGAAGTACACTCTGAGCCTTTTAAAGTCTTAATACAGGCTTACAAATGACAATTAACTGTTGGGGAAAGCAACACTTAACACTTCTAGCACACGTTAACACTTCTAGCACACGTTAACACTTCTAGCACACGTATGATAGACGAATGTTCACTGTGCACAAGCAAATCACCACACACTATGTTTATAGGTGAACCTCTGGCATGTCCCACTTAAAAAGTCAGTATTGCAATGCTCGTTAAATTGTTCTTAACTAAGCCACTACAGGAAACACTGGTATGCCAGCAGCACTGTAGAACGTATACATAGACATGCTCGGGGGACAAGACAGCTGTAACTGCAGGCTACCTTAGCTTGTCCTGGCTAGCTTTGAGTGCTGCTTTCAAGCCTGCTGGAATGTGCTTGCTAAGCCCGTGTCAACCACTTGGATATTTGCTTGTAGCAGGCAGGTAGGCACACAGGAGAAACATTCGTAAGATGAGCTGTGCGCATTTTCAGGGGCACGAGTAGCAGTGGACTAGCAAAATTCGTCTCTACACTGTATGTTGATAGAGGCGAAAGGCTGAGGTAAAATGAAAGGCAAAGGGGAAGCAGAGGCCTGTGAGAGCCTTTTCAAAAGGAAAACTATTTCCAGTGTTTCACTAGGTATATCCCTAGTCACAACTCGCACATAAGAGTTCTCACAACACTGAAGCTGTCTTCCAACAGTATGAGTTTTAAACCATACCCCGGCCGGGATTGAACCCGCGGTCAGAGAGTCTCAAAACTCCAGACCGGTTTTGAGACGGTTTTGAGACGGTTTTGAGACTCTGACCGCGGGTTCAATCCCGGCCGGGGTATGGTTTGTTTGCAATCGTGTCATTACGATTTCGTGAGTCATGAGTTTTAATGATGACTTATCAGTCGGAAGAAATGGGTAGGCCTGCAAATTAGTAGGTCCAGATCTCTAGCACACGTCTCCCCTCAACCACTCAGCCGAGACTGGTAGTAGTAGTAATGTTGATAGTAGTGATTTCTGCTAATCTCCTCAACACCAGCTTCACTACTGTAGGTAAGTGTTTATATTTCTGTAAATTAACCAATTATAACTTAGAAATAACTTTAGTAATAAGGTAGGAAAAATCATTGCATCTGTATTTGGAGTGTTGGTGCATCATTCTCGGTGATGGTGTTGCAAAGAATACTGATTCTCTCACATTATTATTATTATTATAATCAAGGGGGAAGCGCTAAACCCGGAGGATTATACAGCGGCTGGGGGGGGGGGGATGTGGAAGGCATTCAGGCTTAATTCGGGGAACTGGAGCACAGATCCAATTCCCTAAATCAAGAGCCCCTCACCATCAAGGAACCTTCCTTGAGGGGTGATTCTCTTACAGTATATTCAATGTTGTCAACAACGCTCTTGATATCAATTCAACTCTGGGATTACATCTTTACTGTACATTTCCTTGTAAGAAACTGAAACAAATCTACGATGAATCATTCCATAAAGACGTCATATAATGATTATCTTGCGTCTGAAATCTGGATTTACATTTATTCTTCGGTTATCTCTGTAGTCAGAGAGAGAAAAACTCTTCGACTGGCTTCTGCACTGGAAAGACGTACCTGCTCCCGGTTGGGAGGATCAGACCTCGACACTCAGCAACTAGAACAGGCAAGAGAAGAGGAACTCTTCATCCTGCTCCAGGACTTGGTGCGTAGCTGGCTGCCTGCCCCTGGGCAGACAGTTGGCCTCTGCACTCTTGTAGCTGGGTGAAGTCTTCCCTACTCTGTCTCCCTACGATCCCCGTTGGGGAGGGGAACTTTTTACCAGCGTCGTCTTCACCTTCATTGCACGATGAGCTACGCAAATCGTGTCAAGATCAAGCCAACAAGTGGTACCGTTGATGATTCAACGAAGATTGCTCTTGGAACTGTTGTTCAAGGAACACTGCAAGTTAAATTCAACACCATTTTGTCCCTGAAAGAAGCATTCATTGTTGTGTGTCACGATGATGCTGAAGCAGAGAAGCTACTCACTACAGATGCCACCACTACACTTATCACTCAAGGGTTTACTGTTATGTCATCTCCTGCCCTCAGGGCCAGGAAATCAGTATTCCTCAAAAAACTTGACAAGATTCTGACGTCTCAAACACCAGCAGAACTCAAGACATCCATAGAGACGCTAAATACTTGGGCTACTGTTGACAGCATCACAAAAATCCCGAATGCATCGTCCATGCTCAAGGTCACCTTCACCGACGTCAACATGGCTGCCACTGCTCTGACTGAAGGTCTTGCTATCTACTACTACTACATCAGTCCAACCTACATCGAAGCAGAGAGATATCAGTATATCCAACACTGCTGGAACTGTTATTCTTACCATCACACCACCAAAGCATGTCCAGTAAAAGACAAGAAGTTCTGCACTACATGTGGTAGTGAGGGACACACCTTCAGTTCCTGCACCGCTGCTACTCCACCACAACCATCGTGCTTAAACTGTAAAAGTAACGACCACCATACACTGGCAGCTAAATGTCCTACACGAAAGGATATAGTGAAGAAAACACAAGAAGCAGCAAAGAAAAAACCTAGCAACACACCAACGTATGCAGCAATTGCAAAGATCCAAGCCCGGTGGCCTGGTGGCTAAAGCTCCCGCTTCACACACGGAGGGCCCGTGTTCGATTCCCGGCGGGTGGAAACATTCGACACGTTTCCTTACACCTGTGGTCCTGTTCACCTAGCAGCAAATAGGTACCTGGGTGTTAGTCGACTGGTGTGGGTCGCATCCTGGGGGACAAGATTAAGAACCCCAATGGAAATAAGTTAGACAGTCCTCGATGACGCACTGACTTTCTTGGGTTATCCTGGGTGGCTAACCCTCCGGGGTTAAAAATCCGAACGAAATCTTATCTTATCTTCACTACAAAATTACTTCAAGCATCTACTCAGCCCGCCTCCACCATCATCACTCCTCCAGCATGTGACGTAACTAAGATCCACTACTGTCTACTATACGCTCACATGCAGAATATGGCTGTACCTGGATCTTTTAACTCTACCATCAACGAGTTATTTGTACTAAATAATATGCCATCATTTATATTCCCAGCATCTCCACCTTCGGAAGAAATACTCAAATTTACCAAGGACCTAATCAACACTTCTGCATCAGCAGCTCCAACACCACCAACACCTAGTGACGTCACTCCAACAAGACCTCCTATTCGTCGATCGCCTCCTGCTCGTCGATTGGCTCGTCGTGGCGGTGTACCTCCTTCACCTCCACCCACCACTACTCATATGGACCAATCAGAAGCCACGATTCTCCCACAGTCTTCTACACACTCTCTAGCGGAGACACCAAAATTGAAAGCACCTTCAATGCTGCAACCACCAAAAAAAACCTCTCCAGCTATCTCTCGACGTATTAATATAGAAGACCAACATCAAGATCAATACCTGCACTGGAAAGATATAACTTTTTATACGACTCCTGATCAAGAACCTACCATGACTGTCGACACTTTGTACGATAAATTACTCGACAGAACAGTCAAGTTTACAAATCGTAAAGGATCCCACTGCTCCGTGACTACACTCCAGATGACCTTGGACCAATTACAAGCCAACCGAGCATTTCGACCTAAGATTACAAGACTACTTATCGTTTCCTTCCAACAAATGCAAAATATAAGGAATGGCTCCTTCACTAAAGAAACGAAGTAACTCCAGACTCACATATTAACGACGCCTGACCAATCAAAAGCTAGCCTCCCTTGAAAACTCCTCCAGCTCCTGCCAGCCGCCAATCAACATCAAGATGCAGCAATTTTTCGTCCAGCAAGTTGCGGTCAGAGCCTGCAGAGCTCCTGTTGTATCTACATCGTCTTTTGTTATCGTTATTGTGGCTTAGCAGTTGGGTCTAGTCCTGACTCTTCTCTCTTCGACTCAAGACATTCCTCTCCCCGTCTATTCTTCGTACTGTCCCCACTTGCCCCTCGCCCCTCGTGGGTACTTACCTGTGAGTCCGATCTGATCTGATCTGATCTCTGTACTGAATTGTCAGAAACTCAAAATTACTTTGATAAAGTCACATAAGCAAACTTAAAAGTCACCATTAACAAAATATTCCTTCAGTAATGTTTGAATAAATAGTTTAGACAAACCAACACCACTACTCGGTAAACAAGCTAACACCACTACACACTAGACAAACCAACACCACTACACACGAGACAAACTATCACCTTTACACATTGCACATACTATCACCTTTTTTTTTTTTTTTTTTTTTTTTTTTTTTTACAGTTGTGGCTACAAAAGTACTCCTGACCATCTCTTACATCATTGGTTTATGTCGCCTCAGCATTGGCGAGGAGCAAATATTTTTTGCACTGCTGCCACTGCTTCGACAATTCTCTTTTTGAGTCGTTTACATTTCGTTGTGATGTTCATGATTTCATGTAAGCGTTCCTGAACAACCGTCAAAGTTGGTCGCTTCCCTGCTTCAGGATCCATCATTTCTCGTGCCAGGACATTCAGCTTCTTAGACTGTTTCTTATTTTTTAAGTAATCAGAAACAAAACTAATGAGATCTCCAAAGGAATACACATCCATGGTTGGAGATACCTTGCCTTTAATGCGTGTCTCTGGAGCATAGTGTTCACTTTGAGAATTGAAGCCCCGATGATCCTCACCTGCCTTCCGGGCCAGGCCGAAATCTATTATGTTGACATGGAAGTTAGAGTCCTCCTCCACATGTTGAACCAATACATTGTCAGCTTTAAGGTCCATGTGTACGAATCCTTTATCATGAACCTCCTGGAGGCTCTCAGCTAACTTAATCAAAGCCAGGATGCGCTTTGAGGAAGACTTACAGGTGTGGAAAAATTCGTTGAAATCTGTGTGCCCACGATACTCCATAACCATGGCTGGGTAATCATAGGCCATGTATCTCACCAGAGGGGCACCTCCAGCACCATCAACTTCATGAAGCAAATTCATTTCATGGCCAAATATCCTCATGTAGTTTTTTTCATGGGATTTTTTGACGCACAGTTTTTCACCGAGTACAGTGAAGAGATAGACTGATCCGCTGACTCCGCTGCCAAGGAATGTACACTCTGGGCTCATCATCACTAAGTCTGTCAGCTCCTCAAAGGAGACGAAGGTAACCTTTTTCCCATCCATTTTAAAGATGTGAAAATGCGGTACTGTCCCTCGAAGTTGGCTTCTACAACCTCACGAAGTTTTACCAAGTCTTCAGCTGCCTCTGCTAAAGTACTTCAGTATAGCTTATTATCTTCTTTAATATAGTTATATTAGAATATTACTCTTCACCTGTAGGATGTTTAACCAAGTCTTCAGCTGCCTCTCTAAAGTACTTCAGTATAGCTTATTATCTTCTTTAATATAGTTATATTAGAATATTACTCTTCACCTGTAGGATGTTTAACCAAGTCTTCAGCTGCCTCTCTAAAGTACTTCAGTATAGCTTATTATCTTCTTTAATATAGTTATATTAGAATATTACTCTTCACCTGTAGGATGTTTAACCAAGTCTTCAGCTGCCTCTCTAAAGTACTTCAGTATAGCTTATTATCTTCTTTAATATAGTTATATTAGAATATTACTCTTCACCTTCAGGAAGTTTTACCAAGTCTTCAGCTGCCTCTACTAAAGTACTTCTTTATAGATTATTGTCTTTTTTAATATAGTTATATTTCAATTTAACATAGTGTTTAGTAATGAGAGTCTATGTAGTGTTTAGTAGTGAGAGTGTGTGTAGTGTTTAGTAGTGAGAGTCTATGTAGTGTTTAGTAGTGAGAGTCTATGTAGTGTTTAGTAGTGAGAGTCTATGTAGTGTTTAGTAGTGAGAGTCTGTGTAGTGTTTAGTAGTGAGAGTCTGTGTAGCGTTTAGTAGTGAGAGTCTATGTAGTGTCATATATTAAGTGAGTAATTGACCAACAATACCCAGAATATTTATTTTAAAATATTTTTGTCCTTAGCTTATAGTGAGTCGTGAATATTTTTTTATTGTAAGAAGTGTGAATAAATGAA